>NC_041389.1:199879496-199891057 GCF_002162155.2 Triticum dicoccoides | reverse complement strand
GGTGGGGAGGAAGAGGGGGTCGGGGCGGAGCTTCCTGGGGCGTCGGTGAGGCGTGGGGTGGCCGGTGGCCACGGTGGTTCTCGTCGGCGGCGGCGGGCGTGTTCGGCGAGGAGAACAGAGGAGGGGGAGAGTGTTCCGGGGAGAGAGAGGAGAGGGGCACGGGGAGAGTAGGAGAGGGTCGAGGGGGCCACGTGGCGTCACCGGGGCGTCGAGGAGGAGCCAAGCAGGCTGGGAGGGAGGAGGTGGCCGGGGCGTGTGGCCGCGCGCGCCACCGAGCAGCTTCGGGGCGAGGGGGAGGAAGACGACAGGGGGAGAAGCGGCGGTGGGCTGGGCCGGCTGGAGGAGCTGGGCCAGGTGGGCTGAGCTGAGCGCCAGGTAAGTTTTCTCTCTCCCTCTTTTATTTCTATTTAATTCTGTTTTCTATTTTCTGTAGTTTGTTTTGATTTAGTTTTAGACACTAAATCATTTTTATTGCTTCTGATATTTATGGTAGGGACTAGTAGGATTATTCCAAAGCCCTTCATCAAGATCAGAATTATTGGACATATATTAATTAATTAAGAAATATATATCCAATACAAATAGTTATTTATTTAATTCAAAGGCCCAAAATAATTAACTCTGAGATACCAAAAATATTGTTTTGAGTTTTACCTCTTTGCAATATTTTCAGAGACTAAGAGGAACATTTTCTTGGACTTCTTTGAGGAGATTTTAATGTTGATCATTTTTAGAAGGTTTCTGAGGCTTTGAAAATTCCTCAATTCAAATTTCATTTGAATTAAAACATGATGCTCACATGAGGTCTAGCCTAGTGCATAACAGGACCAGGGATGTGACAACTCACCCCCACTAAACAAAAATCTCGTCCCGAGATTCAAGCGTAGGGTAAGGTGAAGGGGAAACGCAACTAGTATAATCTTCACGATCCAGGGTGCACTTCATAAGAGCGTTGATTCGATCACCATCATTGTCTCGAAGTCTTTCTCTGAGAACTCCAACTAACATGACAAGAAGAGGGAAGGAAAACTCTAGAAGAATTAATCTTCTCACAGAACGAACAACTCAGGATTAACTCACGGAATGGGACATAGCAACATCTCTCGAGCTGAGAGACGAAGCACACCTCTAGAGGAATGGAGTGGAACAGATGACGAAGGTTCACTAGGTAGACAACGATTCCACACCTAAGAAGGTGGTGAACGGTTGTCAACGTAGCGAGGAGTTGAGTTGCCATGATACCTCAGCGAGACATCCTGGAGGGGGGGGGGAGTGATTCATAGATATATCCCCTTAAGTGGCAAAAGAATTACCTTTGATTCAGAGATCATTGAAACTCTTTAAACCAGCCTAGGACAATTCTCGAGCGATCGTTTCGAGGGGGTCGGTAGAATGGCATACTCGGACTTGGATGATGTGGACTACCTTGTTGAAGACAACGTAATGGATGAATTTGCTTATCACCGGAAATGGAAGAGACCCATGGTAGAATGGCACATTGGCGGTGCAAGCTGGGAACAAAATGCAAATGCTGGGAATGATTCTGGTAACTGGGGAAGAACCCAACAATAGAGAGTGAATTCACTGTTTGAGAAGGTCATAGCATTGCCGAGGGAACTGAGAGCATCCCAATTAGAGCCGATGATAACATGTAGCGCTTGTGCGTGCTCTCAAGAACTTGAGCATTTCCACAATCATCAAGGTTTTATCAACAACCGCGTCAAGGGTGCTGACAACACAACATACTACCATGATGAATAGCGATGGACGATGCAGATGCGAAGGAGGATAACACTTTCTCAGATTTCACCTTAGCGAGGCCAAGCAAATAAAATCTGGATGATCGACCGAGAGACATTTAGCACTCCGCTTCTAATGTTCTCCTTGATGTGCTAGCGTAATCCACCCATAGATATGGTTTGATATCTAGAACATCAAGTAAAAAGGTCGGACTTCGGAACACAGAAATCCATAGGGGCAACTAGGGAGTAATCCTACGAAATCCCTATGGGGAGGTGGCCAACTTCCTCAAACAAGATACTATAATAATAGGTCTACCGGATGGGTGTGTTGGCCATGACATCCACCTTGCCGGTTATTGAGAGACCAATATTATAATTCTTGGGAAATGTTCCAACCATCACATCTGCCTGAGATTCAGATCTAGTTGGTGTCAGGATATCCCAGACTCATCAAGTCTATAAAGAAAAATGAAAGTTTGCAACACAAATCGACGAGATAATGTTGCGGGATTCTCGGGGAGTGAGCTACGATAGTAAGCTCCAAAACATGAGCTGGTTCTGCTACAAACATGCGAACATGTTGTCCCAGACAAGCATGGCCACGTAGCAGTCTTATAATTAAACACTACCGAGTTCAGGTGGAGAACCATCATCAAGGATATCGAAGTCTTTACGCAAGTCCATGGATTAGATCGCAAGCATAGAATCTTTTCCTTGAACAAGTCAATCAGTGGCTTAGTGTGCTAGGGACACATATAGAATGAAGGTTGCAAGTCTCCAGACTACAGAATACTTCGCACGTGTGCATGACTGATTTGGGATGATTCCAAAGGAAACAAAACAATCTTTCTCAAATTCACGGCGGCAACTTTCACCAAGTGCACGTGTATAAGAGGAAGTCACTCCTTTCATCAAACAAATACTTCATGAGCTAGCATGAAGAAAATGCTTTCAAAAGTTTCCAACACTAGCTTAATGTTCAACAACATCATGGAGGAGATAAGGATGTTGCCAATGGGCTCAACAACAATTCATCTAGGTTTCCTTTTAAAAGGAATTCCATAGTTAAGTGAACACGGTGATAGCATTGGTCAGACCAAAGATGTAATGGTGTATGCTCGAGGGATCAACCACGAATAAGACAACATTACGAGCATCGTTGGTACTGATTTGATTTGACGATAGCCCACACTCAAATCAAAGGATTGATAAGACAATAGGTCCAGCAACTGATCACAAGGACCAATCGATGAAGATATCATCTTTCTTCAGCACACCCTACACAAGAATATCCCTTTGGAACGAACTAAGTCAGGCAAGCTTTTATCTTCCAACTCTCCAAGTTGTTGTCTAGCTTAACCAACTAGCTCAGGGATATCTAACACCGATTTTTGGAGAGAAGGTGGTTCACAAGAACCCAACTTGATCACGAGATCAACAAAAGCGGTCAGGCGACAACCTGGTGATACTTCCGAGAAGAAATTTGGAATATCATGAACCACCGGTATGTTACTAAGCTCGAGAACAATCTTACTTTTCAGGGCAAGACGATATGATCAAATAAGCAAGGATTGGCACTATCCTAACTCACTGATCGGAGAGTGCACCAGAAATAAGGACTAGGTAGCACAATCAACCTTAGGGTGACGATTCAATAATCAACACGCTAAGAATGAGGTTATCGTCCATTTAACTACCAAGCAATGGAGTTGCTAGCAGTATTGATTTCACACGCCATGATTCATTTGTCAGCATTCCGGTTACAATAACACGGAAACCGAGAAATTATCAATGATGATCAGAAGTATTACTGCGTCAAGAATTCATAAGATGGTGTGCAATTCCCATGATATTCCTGATATAAAGATGGTAATACTTCAAGGTAGAACAGACCAGAAGATGGATTGGCATTTTGATCTGCGGAATACAATTGCTTTGACCCAATCCTAGATATGGATGAGGTTCTGGAGTTTGTTTCTCCTATTCATTTTGAAATAGAATGGCTTGGCGGACCACAAGGGTAATAGGCATCGACGAACGAATGCACGCATACTCTTGACTATCAATTGATAGGCGAGGGTCGGAAACAACTAAGATGGGACAACTCAAAAGAACATATGATTTTCTGAGTTGTGGATGCATGGATTAGCATGTCGAACGAAGTTCAACATATTTCTTCCGGATAACCCATGCAGAAAGGTAGAACTGGCAGAGCCACAATATATAATGGAGAACTCATCAAGAATAATCCTGTTGTGATATTTCAGTTCAACGAGGAACTTCTGCCATAAGTAGTTCATGGTATTTGGAAGAAGAAGATACCACGGACTTCAAGGACTATCGCAAAGGTTACTAATATCCTAAAGGCACTAGCAATTACTATCAACATGAAGTAGGTAGAGTGAATCTCGGGTTCAAGAACCCAGGAACAGAATACCTATTACTAAGTAGCATCACGGGATGCTTATGAGAATGATGGCCAGAATCATCACACTGGGAACACAAATCATGGCTAAATTACTAGATGATCCCCTAAGACACCTAGGGTCATAATAATATCTCCAACATATATGTCAAGGTAACGGAGTACCTCAACTCACTGATTAGTGTGGTTAATCTGGCCCAAAGGAACATTGAAACGGGAAGAAAGGATTTGCAAATGCATCAGACTACTTAGAAACCTGGGATGACTCGGACAGCATAACGGCTGTAAATGCTCAGAAAAGATTTGAGACATTCACAAAAATGGTGGCATAACCACTCAGAAGCACAATATCAAGGTTTCGAGATCAACAATTAACATACGGAAGTAGTAGGAACTGAACTGAGACTTAAATCCAACAATCTTATAAGTCCACTGATTAGTAACACGTGATCCTAATAGAAAGAAGAGATAGCCTAGTTCTTAATCCCCGTAGAAGAAAAGATGATGACTCAGATCAGAAGGCCATGAGGTATAAGGAGTAAAAAGAGCCTTACGTTCCATCCCACAATCAATTCCCCTACATATAACTAAAGAATTTCTAGACTCAACATCGACCAGTTTGGCTTGGTAATCCTACAGGTAGTCAAGCTCTGATACCAACGCTGTCAGGACCCTGACTCAATGCCACATCGATCTAGCATGTAACACCTCATATCACTTTGCGGCCTCACGCATGGTATTCCCACAGGTGTCGCCTTACCTTTGCCCGGGACCGTTTGCGCCTTTTGGCACACATATATGATAGTGTCGCTAGCATCCATATGATAAGGAGCCCGAGCTGACATGGCTAGTCGTAAACCCAAAGTGGCACGAACTTACAGGGACAGGCATCCATGACCCAGCATCGAACGTGTCGGTCATCAGCGAGTGAATCCAGGCTGTAGCACTGGGCTAGCAGGACTCCGGTGAACCGGGATGTAGCGGGCTAACAGGACTCCGGTATTCATCGTGTGACATTTCCCCGAAGGGACAGACACAGGAACGAAGAAGGACACATGCCGGCCAGCCTAAGTGTTCCGAAGCAGTAGCAAGCTACCATGGCTCAGTGGAAACACTAGGAGACATTTCCCGGTAAGAGAGGCTACTAAGGATAAACAACTAGATAGCCAGATCCCACACATACCAAGCATTTCAATCATACACACAATATGCTCGATATGTGCAAATACAACAAGGCATCACAACATGACTCTACGACACAAGTATTTATCCAATAGGCTCCGAGGAGCGAGATATTACAAACATGGGTCTCATGACCCAACAATCAGAGCATACAAGTCAAGCACATGCGGAAGCTTAACATGTCTGAGTACAGACATCTAGAAATGAAAAAGGCTGAGAAGCCTGACTATCTACCAGATCCTGCCGAGGGCACAAGATCGTAGCTGAGGTAACAAGCTAAACGTCGAAGCCCACGTGGAACTACTAGTGACACTGAAGTCTCTCTGCAAAACATAAAATAGGCAAACGTGAGTACAAATGTACCCAGCAAGACTTACATCAGAACTAACTACATATGCATCATTATCAACAAAGGGGATGGTGGGGTTTAACTGCAGCAAGCCAGCTTTGACTCGGTGGCTATCCTGAACTACGATTGCAAGTAACTCTTTGAGGTGGCGCACGCGAGTCCACATATTCACCATATCAATACACCACTATGGATCCGCTCCCGTCTCCCTATGAGAACGCCATCCATAGCACTCACGCTTATCTTGCGTATTTTAGAGTATCCACTTTCACTTGTCTATGAACTGATATAAGCAATCCAGAAGTCCTTTTCTGCGGACACGGCTATTCGAATAGATTAGGTTAACCCTGCAGGGGTGTACTTCTTCATACACGCTCTCACCACTTACCGTCGTTTACACGACATGTACTCGGCAACCTTCAAGCGGAAGCCCAACGTGGGTGTCGGCCACGACCTACCTAATCACCTAAGTCTCTAGTCCAGGTTTATCGCCTATTCGGGTTCCATCCATGAGGAGATCCGGCCGGAGTTTCGCTCACAGCCCCAAACGATGTGAACAGGGTTCCCGAGACACCAAACGGGCGCCCGGTACACCGTGCCACGTGCCTACCGCATCACAGCCCACCCCTACGGTCAGCGCTGTGCACGGCCTCCAGCATACTAAAAACACCAGAAACTACTTGCAACTCCTGGACAGAGGACAAGGGTGATTAAGAAGCCGAGAGGGTCCATTGGTTTCGGGCCCAATGCGTGGTAGTAGCTGAATCATGGATCACAAACACAGAACTCAGTTCCTGAGGACGGCTGCAATGAGACAACCCACCATGTACTCCTACATGGCCTCTCAGCACTACCTTTACCAAAACGTGTTCACACACTTAGGTCACACACAGTAGGACATGTTCACACGCCTCTGATTCATCCCCGATGAATCAGACCTGACTCAACTCTAAGCAGTAGCAGGCATGACAAAGAAGCAAGAATGAGTAGGCACAACAGGGCTCAAACAACTCCTACTCATGCTAGTGGGTTTCATCTATTTACTGTGGAATGACAGGTCATGCAAAGGATAAAGGGGTTCAGCTACCGCAGCAAGTAACAGATGAATCGTTGTTGTCCTAATGCAGTAAAAGAGAGCAGGAGCGAGAGAGTGGGATTGTATCGGAATGAACAAGGGGGTTTTGCTTGCCTGGCACTTCTGAAGATAACATTGAGTCTTCATCAGTGTCAACGATCACAACGTCGGAACATCGTCTACCGGGAGGGAACAGATACCGGCAACAAAGAAGAAATACAATCAATGCAATGCACAATATGATGCATGCTCATGACATGGCAATATGAATGTGTTTTGAGCTAATGCATCTAGCAACAGATTAAATGAAGTTGGTTTGAATACAAGATTCAAATTCAAACTCCATATGTGATTATTCAAATGCCATTTAATTGATTTGTGCTAAACAGCAGCTATAAGTTGTTCTAACATGCATGAAAGTGGTACAGATGGATTCCTTGAATTTTTCTGATAATTTTTCATATATAAATTATTTAATTTGGAGTTACGGTTGAATTTCTATGATTTATTGAAGTTTTAATCATTTT
The DNA here is from genome assembly GCF_002162155.2 of Triticum dicoccoides. NCBI lineage: Eukaryota > Viridiplantae > Streptophyta > Magnoliopsida > Poales > Poaceae > Triticum > Triticum dicoccoides. The sequence continues at coordinate 199,883,757 of NC_041389.1, read as the reverse complement.
CTGAAATTCCTGAATAAAAATAAATCCAGAAAACCTATTATTGCGTCAGCATGACTTCACAGTGACGTCAGCAAGTCAACGGCGTTGTCCAGGTCAAATCTGACCTGTGGGACCCACATGTCAGCTGCACAGTGATTTAACAGAGTTTAATTAACTTAACTAAATTGTTAGCCGGGTTAATTAAACGGTAGGGCTCACCTGTCAGTGGCCCTAGGCCTGGGTTAGCGGGGTGGTTAGGCCCTAATGACCGGCCACGTCGGATTTGCCGGTGGTTGGACGACGGCAATGACCCAGAGCGGCGGTGGCTCGCCGGAGTTACGCCAGAGGCGACGGATCGACGCGCCAAGGGCACCAGGAGGTAGCCCGTGCCCGTGCGCATCTAGGGGGACCAACGGGAGGTGCGGGGGTGGCCGGGGTTCGCCGGAATGGAGCCCGAGGCGGCGGCCGGAGCTCGGGGGTTCGCGGGACCGGCGCTGCGGTGCACGGGAGGACGAGTGGTTAGGTGCTTTGGGTTCCTAAGGTTGCGGTGAGCACGCTGGTGGGCTCGGGAGCAAGCTGCGGTGGCTGTGGCCACGGCCATGCCATGGCCGGCGGTGAGGAGCAATCGGCTCCGGTGAAAAGGGTGGCTAGAGTACGGGAACGAGCGCGAGGAGGAGGGGGAATGGAAGAGTAGCTCACAGCGGATCTGGTGGAGGCAACGGAGAGGCCGGGGAGGGGCTGGAGCTCGCGAATCCTCGAAAGTTCGCCGGCGGCCGAAGGTTGGGGGCGAGCTTGAGGGCGACGCTGCAGGGCTTCTGGAGGGCCGTGGATCGGTGGGGAGGAAGAGGGGGTCGGGGCGGAGCTTCCTGGGGCGTCGGTGAGGTGTGGGGTGGCCGGTGGCCACGGTGGTTCTCGTCGGCGGCGGCGGGCGTGTTCGGTGAGGAGAACAGAGGAGGGGGAGAGTGTTCCGAGGAGAGAGAGGAGAGGGGCACGGGGAGAGTAGGAGAGGGTCGAGGGGGCCGCGTGGCATCACCGGGGCGTCGAGGAGGAGCCAAGCAGGCTGGGAGGGAGGAGGTGGCCGGGGCGCGTGGCCGCGCGCGCCACCGAGCAGCTTTGGGGCGAGGGGGAGGAAGACGACATGGGGAGAAGCGGCGGTGGGCTGGGCCGGCTGGAGGAGCTGGGCCAGGTGGGCTGAGGTGAGCGCCAGGTAAGTTTTCTCTCTCCCTCTTTTATTTCTATTTAATTCTGTTTTCTATTTTCTGTAGTTTGTTTTGATTTAGTTTTAGACACTAAATCATTTTTATTGCTTCTGATATTTATGGTAGGGACTAGTAGGATTATTCCAAAGCCCTTCATCAAGATCAGAATTATTGAACATATATTAATTAATTAAGAAATATATATCCAATACAAATAGTTATTTATTTAATTCAAAGGCCCAAAATAATTAACTCTGAGATACCAAAAATATTGTTTTGAGTTTTACCTCTTTGCAATATTTTCAGAGACTAAGAGGAACATTTTCTTGGACTTCTTTGAGGAGATTTTGATGTTGATCATTTTTAGAAGGTTTCTGAGGCTTTGAAAATTCCTCAATTCAAATTTCATTTGAATTAAAACATGATGCTCACATGAGGTCTAGCCTAGTGCATAACAGGACCAGGGATGTGACAGACACTGCACAGGCTGGCGCCCGCCTGGCGCCCGCCTGGTCTCGATCGTCATGGCTTGCGTCACGGGCTCCTCGGGAGGTATCCTGCCTTGATCTCTCCGCCTCCTCGCGAGTCTGCCTAAGGAGGCTGCTCCTGAGGAAGCTTCCTGTCGTCCACCCCGTGAGGCTCGGCCCCTCGCGAGGGTCTTAAGCTTGAGCTGATGAAGCTGGGCTGCATTGGGCCCCCACTTGAGCCACGCCGCAGGCCGTAGGCAGGCAAGTCTGGGGACCCCCGTTCCTAGAACGCCGAGAGTAGCCCCAGGGCCCAAGGCGCGCCCGGACTTGCCTTAGGAGAGAAGCGAAGGGGCAAGTGCGAAGCGCCACGGGCCCCAACAGCCTGCGGCCTCGGGCGCCGCGTGGCGATTGATTGGATGCGGGCGTCTCCGCTTCCCCATGACGCCTCGGCAACCGCATGACTTGACAAGTCCCCGCATGCAAAAACGGGTCATGATTACCTGCGATCGTGGAGGCCGACGGTTGGCCTTTTCCGGCTATAAGTACGGCACGGCGCAAGTCATTCCAGTTCATCCCTTCCTACTACTCTTCTTCTTCTTCATCCTAGCTGCTTGCCATCCTCATGGCTTCGCCGAAGAGGTTCTCGGCCGCGGTGAAGGGAAAGGCTCGTCAGGAAGGGCCTGACTCCTCCCGACCAAGCGTGGCCAGGGCCGCCCCCGCAAGCATCCGCGTCCCCCATGGTGGCTTCACGTGGTCGTGGAGGCGGCTCCCTACGCGGCCATGAGCACCCGGTCGTCGATGGGAGGCACGCCATGGCTGTGCGACCCCCCAGCCGCGCTTCCACTCGGCGGAGGTGCTGTCGGAGTTCGTCGTGTGGTCGGCGGACCCGACCAACACTTGGCTCCAGCTCCCTCGCTTCTTTGTAGGTGAACTTCCGGCAGGCGCTCCGGGCGGCCTCTAGTTTCAGGCGGATGGTTGCTGCAGCAGGGCCTGCTGGGCTTCGCTGGAGGTCTCCGCTGCCGGGGGTTTGGCCCTGACCCGCGGCTGGCAAACTTTTGCCCGCGCACATGGCCTGAGCCGGCGGTGTACCTTGCACTTCAAGTTCGACGGCGATGCCACCCTCTATGTGAGGGTGTTCAGGGAAGACGGTCGCCGTGCTGGGTGCTGCCCCGAAGACGATGACCGCGGCCAGGTGCCCAGCCCTGGCATTGGTCAGGACGAAGATGGCGGCAGGCGCGTGGGCAGCGGCGCTCGGGGCTCGCCAAGCTTCGGCGACTCTCCTTCAGACAGCAGCTCCTCCAGTGGGGGTCGCGACCAGCCCCCGCGTCGTTGCGCCCGCCTGGGAGTTAGTAGCGGGTCAGTCCGCCGTCGCGCCCCGGTGAAGCGAGAGGGGGGAATCTAACTGAGCTCTGATGACCCGCAAGTATACAGGATAGTTGTAGTCTCTTTTGATAAGTAAGAGTGTCGAACCCAATGAGGAGCTAAAGGTAGAACAAATACTCTCTCAAGTCTTATGGGCCACTGATATGACTCTACGCACGCTTGACGTTCGCTTTACCTAGAACAAGTATGAAACTAGAAGTACTTTGTAGGTGTTGTTCGATAGCTTTGCAAGAAAGTAAAGAACACGTAAATATAAACTAGGGGCTGTTTAGATAAAGAAGCAACAAAGTAAATATAGCGAGTGTGGAAAGGTGGTGGTAGGATTTGTGGAATTGTCCCTAGCAACTGACTAAGTTACTAGACCGGTAATCACTATTGCAATTCTATTTGAGGGAGAGGCATAAGCTAACATACTTTCTCTACTTGGATCATATGCACTTATGATTGGAACTCTAGCAAGCATCCGCAACTACTAAAGATTCATTAAGGTAAAACCCAACCATAGCATTAAAGCATCAAGTCCCCTTTTATCCCATACGCAAACAACCTACTTACTCAGGTTTGTGTTTCAGTCACTCACGCAACCCACCATAAGCAAATCATAAACATATTGCAAACCCTACAGCGGGAATCCCTCATGCTTGTGCGACATGGAGGGCACAATAGGATAGCACCAATAATAAAACATGCAACTCAAACCAATCACAGCAATTCATCAATCACCGATAGGACAACGAAAATCTACTCAGACATCATAGGATGGCAACACATCATTGGAAAATAATATGAAGCATAAGGCACCATGTTCAAGTAGAGGGTACAACGGGTTGCGGGAGAGTGGACCGCTGTAGATAGAAGGGGGAAGGTGATGGAGATGTTGGTGAAGATGATGGAGGTGTTGGTGAAGATCGCGGTGATGATGATGGCCCCCGGCGGCGCTCCGGCGCCACCGGAAGCAAGGGGGAGAGAGCCCCCCTTCTTCTTCTTCTTCTTATTCTTCCTTGACCTTCTCCCTAGATGGGAGAAGGGTTCCCCTCTGGTCCTTGGCTCCCATGGCTTGGGAGGGGCGAGAGCCCCTCCGAGATTGGATCTATCTCTCTGTTTCTGCGTTCTCAGATTCTACCCCTTCACCGTTTCGTTTATATCTGGAGATCCGTAACTCCGATTGGGGTGAATCTTTCGCCCTGATCTTTCTCATAAAAGTATCTTTATTGCGCCAGAAGAAGATCATCA
>NC_041389.1:199878089-199879265 GCF_002162155.2 Triticum dicoccoides | reverse complement strand
GCCCCCCTACCTCGTGACCACCTCGGACACCGTCTCGCGTTGATTTTACTTCCCAAAAATCATAAATATTCCAATAAAAATCTCCGTCCGTTTTTATCCCGTTTGGAATCCGTTTGATTTTGGGTTTCTGCGAAACAAAAAACATGCAACAGACAGGAACTGGCACTAGGCACTGGATCAATATGTTAGTCCCAAAAAATAGTATAAAAAGTTGCCAAAAGTATATAAATGTTGAATAATATTGGCATGGAACAATCAAAAAATATAGATACGACGGAGATGTATCAGCATCCCCAAGCTTAATTCCTACCCGTCCTCGAGTAGGTAAATGATAAAAAGAAATAATTTATGATGTGGAATGCTACCTAGCATAATCTTGATCATATGTCTAATCATGGCATGAATATTAAGACACGAGTGATTCAAAGCAATAGTCTATCATTTGACATAAAAGCAATAATACTTCGAGCATACCAATAAAGCAATCATGTCTTTTCAAAACAACATGGCCAAAGAAAGTTATCCCTACAAAATCATATAGTCTGGCCGTTGCTCTATCTTCATCACACAGAGTATTTAATCATGCACAACCCTGATGACAAGCCAAGCAATTGTTTCATACTTTAATAATCTCAAACTTTTTCAACTTTCACGCAATACATGAGCGCAGGCCATGGATATAGCACTATAGGTGGAATAGAATATAATGATGGAGGTTATGTGGAGAAGACAAAAAAGGAGAAAGTCTCACATCGACGCGGCTAATCAACGGGCTATGGAGATGCCCATCAATTGATGTCAATGCGAGGAGTAGGGATTGCCATGCAATGGATGCACTAAGAGTTATAAGTGTATGAAAGCTCAACAAAAGAAACTAAGTGGGTGTGCATCCAACTTGCTTGCTCATGAAGACCTAGGGCATTTGAGGAAGCCCATCGTTGGAATATACAAGCCAAGTTCTATAATGAAAATTCCCACTAGTATATGAAAGTGGCAACATAGGAGACAATCTATATGAAGAACATGGTGCTACTTTGAAGCACAAGATATGAGACTCACTACATGAAGAACATGGTGCTACTTTGAAGCACAAGTGTGGAAAAAGAGATAGTAACATTGCCCCTTTTTATTTATTTTCTTTTTTTTCTTTTTCTTTTTTTTCTTTTTTTTCTTTTT
>NC_041389.1:199839708-199877642 GCF_002162155.2 Triticum dicoccoides | reverse complement strand
TCGATACTGGAACAAAGATATGACTCTATATGAATGCTTCCGGCGGTGTACTGGGATGTGCAATGATCTAGCGTAGCAATGACATTAAAAAACGGACAAGCCATGAAAACATCATGCTAGATATCTTACGATCATGCAAAGCAATATGACAATGAATGCTCAAGTCATGAATATGATGATGATGGAAGTTGCATGGCAATATATCTCAGAATGGATATGGAAATGCCATGATAGGTAGGTATGGTGGCTGTTTTGAGGAAGATATAATGAGGCTTATGTGTGATAGAGCGTATCGTATCACGGGGTTTGGATGCACCGGCGAAGTTTGCACCAACTCTCGAGGTGAGAAAGGGCAATGCACGGTACCGAAGAGGCTAGCAATGATGGAAGGGTGAGAGTGCGTATAATCCATGGACTCAACATTAGTCATAAAGAACTCATATACTTATTGCAAAAATCTACAAGCCATTGAAAACAAAGTACTATGCGCATGCTCCTAGGGGGATAGATTGGTAGGAAAAGACCATCGCTCGTCCCTGACCGCCACTCATAAGAAAGACAATCAATAAATAAAATTGTGCTCCAACTTCATCACAAAGCGGTTCACCATACGTGCATGCTTCGGGAATCACAAACCTCAACACAAGTGTCTCAACAAATCCACAGTCACCTACTAGCATAACTCTAATATCACCACCTTTATATCTCAAACTATTGCAAGGAATCAAACATATCATATTCAGCGATCTACAAGTTTATGTAGGATTTTATGACTAACCATGTGAATGACCAATTCCTGTTATCTCTCTAAATAGATATAAGTGAAGCAAGAGAGTTTAATTCTTTCTACAAAAGATGTGCCCACGCTCTAACAAATATAAGTGAAGCAAAAGAGCATTCTACAAATGGCGGTTTTCTATGTGAAGAGAAACAGGCAATCCAAACTTCAAATGATATAAGTGAAGCATATGAAGCATTCTATAAAGCCATACTCAAAAGATATAAGTGAGGTGCAATTAGCATTCTATAAATCAACCAAGGACTATCTCATACCGGCATGGTGCATAAAAGAAAAATAAAAACCTAATTGCAAAAGACGCTCCAAGACTTGCACATAATGCATGAACGAAACGAATTCGAAAATATACCAATACTTGTTGAAGAAAGAGGGGATGCCTCCCCAGCATCCCCAAGGTTAGACGCTTGAGTCTTCTTGGCATCCCCAAGCTTGAGCTCTTGCCTCTGTTCCTTCTTCTCACATCGAAACATCCTCGATTAGACACTACATGCACACAAAACTTCAACAGAAAACTCGGTAAGATCCATTAGTATAATAAAGCAAACCACCACTCTAAGTACTGTTGCAAACCAATTCATATTTTGTTTTTGAATTGTGTCTACTGTAACATAACTTTTCCATGGCTTAATCCACTAATATAAATTGATAGATTCATCAAAACAAAAAAACTATGCATCAAAAACAGAATCTGTCAAAAACAGAACAGTCTGTAGCAATCTGAACATCCACCATACTTCTGGTACCCCAAAAATTCTGCAAAAATTAGGAAAAATAAAAAGGTTGTACATAAAGACAGTGCAAAAAGAATCAGAACCATTTGACGTTCCAGATAAAAATGTAAAATCTCGCACTACAGCCAAAGTTTCTGTCCTGCACCGTACAAACCAACAAGCATTGTAAACATCCTAAGGGCAAACCTTGGCACATTATTTTTATAATACAATGGAATTGTACAAGGGGATAATTATTTTTATTGAAAATTTTCTGTAATTAAGATTCACAAAGTTCCCATGGGCATGAACAAAGTTGAAGGACGTCCCCCACTTTCACAATGCTCGTCTCTCTCACTTTCACTTCTCTTTTTGAAAAGTTTTGGGTTCCCCTCTCTATTTTTGTTGTTTTTAAACTATATGAAAGCACTCAACCGAAATAAATGACTCTCTAAAACTTCCGGGTTGTCTCCCTGGCAACGCTTTCTTTAAAGCCATTAAGCTAGGCACTTAGTGCTCAAGTAATGAATCCACCCGGATCCCAAGGTATATCAAAGCCAATTTTAATTAACAATGATTTGTAATTTAGCACTGAGCACAAAGTAACATAAATCATGCAACAACGAAGTCTAACTCTCTTCCTATGCATCGACATGTCATAAAAGAACAATTCATGCACACATAGTAAAGGCCAATGCATAGTATAAACAATTTCTTGCAATTTTATCGTGTGGGAAACATAGAGAGGTGAAGATATAGTTCCTCTCTCATAATAATTGCAAGTAGGAGCAGCAAGCACATGCATATTATATTCATCAAAATCATCATGTGTAGTAGTAAAAGGCAACCCATCAATATAATCCTTAATAAGTGCAAGCTTCTTCGATATAGTGTAGTCGGGAGAATTCAAAAAGATAATAGGACTATCATGCGTGGGTGCAATAGAAACAATTTCATGTTTAACATAAGGAACTATAGCAAGTTCATCTCCATAAGCATCATTCATATTGGCATCTTGGCCACAAGCATAGCAAGCATCATCAAAAAAGGATATTTCAAAAGAATCATAGGGATCATAACAGTCATCATAGCAATCATCCTTCGGTAAACACGAAGGGGAATTAAACAATGTATGAGTTGAAGAGCTACTCTCATTAGAAGGTGGGCATGGGTGATCAATCCGCTCTTCCTCCTCTTGTTCTTCGCTCTCCTCCTCATCTTTTTCATCCAATGAGCTCATAGTTTCATCAATTTCTTCTTCCATAGATTCCTGCTAAATATTAGTCTCTTCTTAGACAGTGGAGACTTTCTTAATAAATGCATTAATATAGTTATTGTATTCATAATTTCATAGCAATATCTAAGTATAGCAAGATTTTAAGGCCTATAAACATCATCATCTAAAGCTTCATACTTTTCAAACAAAGATTTAATTTCATAAGCAGCCTTAAAAGCAACAAATTCTTCTATTTGTTCCACATCATAGTAATCATATATACCATTAGCATAAGAAGCTAAGGTTACATTATCATTAAATTCGCATGAAAAGGGAAGGTGTGGAGCCTCCATCCTAGAGCAACAAGTAATATCATATCTCAAGCATAGATTCCAGGCATACCAATGCAACATAACAAATTGATCCCATAATAGTTTCCCTTTTTGTGTCGAGCAATAATCCCTAAAGTATTCACGTTGATCCAACGTGTCTCCCATTATAAAGTTGAATGGGGTTTTCTCAGGATTATCAAAGTAGTACAAAATATTTTTCTCATGATGAGAATCGAGGGTTTTAGGAGTTACCCCATCCTCATGAGTAGTAAGTACAGCTAATTTTTTTGGTATTTTGCGTTCCATATCCATAACTAAAGATAGAGAACAACTTAGAACAGCAAATAAAAATTACTTAATGATAAAGCAAACAAGCACACACGAGAATATTCACCCCACGCTATGACTCCCCGGCAACGGTGCCAGAAAAAGGTCTTGATGACCCGCAAGTATACGGGATAGTTGTAGCCTCTTTCGATAAGTAAGAGTGTCGAACCCAACGAGGAGCTAAAGGTAGAACAAATACTCTCTCAAGTCCTATCGGCCACTGATACGACTCTACGCACGCTTGACGTTCGCTTTACCTAGAACAAGTATGAAACTAGAAGTACTTTTTAGGTGTTGTTGGATAGCTTTGCAAGAAAGTAAAGAACACGTAAATATAAACTAGGGGCTGTTTAGATAAAGAAGCAACAAAGTAAATATAGCGAGTGTGGAAAGGTGGTGGTAGGATTTGTGGAATTGTCCCTAGCAACTGACTAAGTTACTAGACCGGTAATCACTATTGCAATTCTATTTGAGGGAGAGGCATAAGCTAACATACTTTCTCTACTTGGATCATATGCACTTATGATTGGAACTCTAGCAAGCATCCGCAACTACTAAAGATTCATTAAGGTAAAACCCAACCATAGCATTAAAGCATCAAGTCCCCTTTTATCCCATACGCAAACAACCTACTTACTCAGGTTTGTGTTTCAGTCACTCACGCAACCCACCATAAGCAAATCATAAACATATTGCAAACCCTACAGCGGGAATCCCTCATGCTTGTGCGACATGGAGGGCACAATAGGATAGCACCAATAATAAAACATGCAACTCAAACCAATCACAGCAATTCATCAATCACCGATAGGACAACGAAAATCTACTCAGACATCATAGGATGGCAACACATCATTGGAAAATAATATGAAGCATAAGGCACCATGTTCAAGTAGAGTGTACAGCGGGTTGCGGGAGAGTGGACCGCTGTAGATAGAAGGGGGAAGGTGATGGAGATGTTGGTGAAGATGATGGAGGTGTTGGTGAAGATCGCGGTGATGATGATGGCCCCCGGCGGCGCTCCGGCGCCACCGGAAGCAAGGGGGAGAGAGCCCCCCTTCTTCTTCTTCTTCTTATTCTTCCTTGACCTTCTCCCTAGATGGGAGAAGGGTTCCCCTCTGGTACTTGGCTCCCATGGCTTGGGAGGGGCGAGAGCCCCTCCAAGATTGGATCTATCTCTCTGTTTCTGCGTTCTCAAATTCTACCCCTTCACCGTTTCGTTTATATCTGGAGATCCGTAACTCCGATTGGGGTGAATCTTTCGCCCAGATCTTTCTCATAAAAGTATCTTTCTTGCGCCAAAAGAAGAGCATCAGCCGCCTTATGGGTGGACCATGAGGGTCAGGGGAGCGCCTGGGGGGGGGGGGGTAGGCGCGCCCCCTACCTCGTGACCACCTCGGACACCGTCTCGCGTTGATTTTACTTCCCAAAAATCATAAATATTCCAAAAAAAATCTCCGTCAGTTTTTATCCCGTTTGGACTTTGTTTGATATTGGGTTTCTGCGAAACAAAAAACATGCAACAGACAGGAACTGCCACTGGGCACTAGATCAATATGTTAGTCCCAAAAAATAGTATAAAAAGTTGCCGAAAGTATATAAATGTTGAATAATATTGGCATGGAACAATAAAAAATTATAGATACGACGGAGACGTATCAAGCTCCGGAGGCAGCGCGAGCCCTTGCCGTGAGCTGGTGCCGAGCAAGTCATGCCTATTTTGCTTTTCTTCCTTTCCTCGGGGAGGCCTGCCGTGATCTTCGCCTCCCGAGGCCGAGGCCTCGCCGTGCGCTGCATGTCCTGCAAGGATTAGTCAAGAGGGGTAGCTTTCGGTTTTGGTTGTTGGGTCGACCGACCCAGGTCCTGTGCTCGCGTCGCAATGCCCGTGGGGCAAGGACTGGGAGGGGTGCTCCCTCAGTGGACTCGGATAGGAGAGCTTCAAACGACCGGGCCGAAAACATTCGCAAGGGTGCCGCGTACCTCCCTCGCGAGACTTGCGCAAGGTAAAACCGAGGCAAGTGAGTGAAAAAGACAAAGGGTCTCAAGCCAGAAACAGCGACAACTTCGATAAAAATTCAAATAGGAAAGAACAAGCCAACTGCAGAAAGCAAATGAAAAAGCCGCGTCCGGCACCTAATCTAGTCTTTGACGTCTTCTCACCACCGCGGAGCTAAGTGCTGCTACTGGGCGTGGGCGGGAGCCCCCGAGGCCCGAGGGCGGCACTCCGGAGACTCCGGGGCGTGTACAGGCCCACTCATTATTACGTGTGAGTGTCATGGGCGGCGAGCTTCACAGGCATTGGCCTTCTTCATAGGTACCGAGCCTTTTCCAAAATGCGGTGGCTTCACAAGCATTGGCCTTCTTCATAGGCACCGGGCCTTCCCTAAAATGCGGTAGCTTCACAGGCATTGGCCTTCTTCACAGGCACCGGGCCTTCCCCAAAATGCGATAGCTTCATTGGCATTGGCCTTCTTCACAGGCACCGGGCCTTCTCCATAGGCACTGGGCCTCGCTCAGGGATAGAATCTTCGGAGATGTTGAATGTTCCATGCGTTCTGGATGGGTACCCCCTCCTGGGTCTTCAAGCGCGCGCACCCGGGCCTGGAAACATGAACAACCTTGAACGGGCCCTCCCACATGGGAGAGAGCTTGTGCAACCCTTCCCTGGAGAGGACCCGTCTGAGCACGAGGCCCCCTACCTCAAGAGTTCTGGGGCGGATGTTGCGGCAGTGGTATTGTCATAGCGCCGGTTGATACCTTGCCGCTCGCAGCGCTGCCTCTCGACGGTGTTCCTCCGCCAGCACTAGATCCGTCCCCCACATGGCGTCCCGCCGTGTCTCATCGAACGCCAGGACCCGTGCGGAACGACGCCTGACCTTGTGAGGGAGGACGGCCTCAGCTCCGTAGATGAGGAAGAATGGGGTCTCGCCAGTCGGCTTGGCCGCGGTCGTGCGGATAGACCACAACACAGACTGGAGCTCGTCGTACCAGCCCCTGCCGCAGGCCTCCAGCTTCTTCTTGAAGGTCCTGATTTTGAGGCCCCTCAGGACCTCCGCGTTGGCTCGCTCAGCCTGGCCATTGCTCCGGGAGTGTGCTACCGAAGTGTAGCATATCTGCATTCCAAAGTTAGCACAGTACATTTTGAAGAGGTTACTGGTGAATTGCGAACCGTTGTCGGTGATGATGCGGTTAGGCACCCCAAATCGGCTCACAAGGCCCTCGATGAACTTGACTGCGGAGCCCGCTGGGATGGCGCGGACGGCTTCCACCTCAGCCCATTTGGTGAACTTGCCCACAGCAAGCTAGAGGTAGCGATAGCCCCTTGGCGCCCGAGGGAACGGGCCTAGAATGTCCAGTCCCCGAACTGCAAAGGGTCATGAGAGGGGTATAGTCTGCACCCCCCCCGCCGGCTTGGCATGGAATTAGGAGGCCTCACAAGCCTTCACCAGCTCAATGACATCACTGAGTGCTGTGGGCCAATAGAACCCGCTGCGGAACGCCTTGCCAACGAGGGTCCGTGATGATGAGTGATGCCCACAATCTTCGTCGTGTTTGTCCGCCAGCAGCTCCTTCCCTCGCTCTCTAGAAATGCAACGTAGGGACACGTCATTTGGTCGCCTCCGGTAGAGCTCTCCATCCTTGATGCAGTAGGCCGAGGCCTATCGCGCCACATGCTCCGCCTCCTCCTCCTTCTCCGGCAGGGTCCCTTGCGTCAAGTAGTTCCTGAGCTCTGCGATCCAACATCCTTCCTGAGGCTCCAACGCCAGGAGCAAGCGTGCCCCTGAGGCCGGGCCGCAGACCGGGGCTCCCGAGGCAGGCGGCTGAGGGAGCTCTTCCCGAGGTTGCGCTATGCTTGATAGTGATGGTGCCACCGAGGGCTTGAAGAGTCGCTCCTCGAAGACGCTAGGCTCCTGAGGTAGCCGCCTGGATGCCCTCTTGGCGATGTCATCAGCCTCTTGATTGGTGCCACGAGGCACATGCTGTAACTCCAGCCCCCAGAACTGTTTCTCCATCCTGCGAACCTCCGCAAGGTAGGCTTCCAAGTGCTCGTCCTTTGGCTCGTATATCTTGTTGGAGAAGTTGACGAGGAGTTGTGAATCGCCCTTGATGATGAGGTGCTTTACCCCCAAGGCGACTGCAGCTTTCAGGCCTGCTATCAGGCCTTCGTACTCTGCTATGTTGTTGGAGACCTTTTCTCCGTGCTGGAAACAGAGTTGTACGGCGTAGTAGAGCTTGTCTTGAGTGGGAGATACGAGCACTGCGCCGGCCCCCGCGCCATGTCGGGAGAACGCCCCATCGAAGTACATGACCCAACCGTCTGGTGCCTCACTTCCCGGGGAAAGTGATTGATCCTCGCCAGCCTCGAGACCTGGCGCCTCTGCCCATTCTGCCACGAAATCTGCAAGTGCAGCCCCCTTGATGACTCTGGTCGTGCTGAATTCCAGCTGAAATGCTTGCAGTTTGATGTTCCACTCAGCGACCCTTCCGGCCGAGTTGGGGCTCCTGAGTACCCTTTCCAAGGGGTATGCTGATACGACCTTGATGGGATGGCCTTGGCAGTAATGCCGCAGCTTGCGTGAGGCTACCAATAGCGCGAGGAGGAGTTCTTGAGGCATAGGGTACCGCGCCCTTGTGTCCCGTAGCACCGTGCTGACGAAATACACGGGGTTCTCGACGAGGTTGAGAGTGCTGGCGCTGCTTGCGTCCTCCGGAGGTTGGGGTGCCTCCTGAGACGACGGAGCCCCCAACGCCTGGCTGCTTGGAGGGGCCTCCTCTGCTCCGGGGGTGCTCCCCTGCTTCGGCTGATCCTTTTTGGCTATGGTCGCGGTCTCCGCGAGGCCTTCTCGGCTTCGCTTTGCTTCGACCCGGGCGGTTGCTGCGGCCTTGGTCCGACGCTCTTCTCTAACCGGCACCAGGGCTGCGCTGGCGGAGTAGGGGGTGGCTGCAAGGTAGAGCACCAGGGGCTCCCGAGGATGCGGAGCTACCATCACCGGAGGGCTGGTTAGGTACCTCTTGAGATCCTGGAACGCCTTGTCGGCCTCTTCAGTCCATTCAAAGGGGCACTTCTTCTTCATCAGCTTGAAGAAGGGCAGTGCTTGTTCCCCCAGCTTGGAGATGAAGCATCCTAGCGCGGTCACACGCCTGGTGAGCTTCTGCATTTCTCTGAGGGTCTTCGGTGGACTCATGTCTTCGACTGCTTTGACCTTCTCCGGGTTGGCCTCGATGCCCCTGTGGGATACGAGGAAGCCCAGGAGCTTGCCCGAGGGGACTCCAAACACACACTTCTCTAGGTTGAGCCGCAGGTCCACCTCATTGAGGCTCGCGAAGGTTTCTTCCAAGTCCTGTATCAGGGTTTTTGCCTCCCGAGACTTCACCACAATGTCATCGACGTAGGCCTCAGCATTCCTCCCGAGCTGCCGGCCCAAGGCGATGTGCATCAGCCACTGAAAGGTCGCGCCTGCATTGCGCAACCCAAATGGCATGCATGTATAGCAGTACACTCCACACGGGGTCAGGAAAGCCGTTAATTCCACGTCTTCTACCGCCATCTTGATCTGGTGATAGCCCGAGAAGGCATCCAGGAAGCACAACAGGTCACACTCAATGGTGGAGTCGATGGTCTGGTCGATGCGAGGAAGCAGAAATGGATCCTGCGGGCAGGCCTTGTTGAGGTTAGTGAAGTCGACACACATGCGTTCCTTTCCTCCCTTTTTCGGCACGACCACCGGGTTAGCCAACCAATCTGGGTAGCGGACCTCGCGAATAACCCCTGCCGCCTCTAGTTTGCGGGTCTCTTGGACGATGAAAGCTTGTTTCTCAGTGGACTGCCGCCTCGTCTTCTACTTTACGGGGCGTATGTTGGGGCACACATTGAGGTGATGCTCAATCACACCCCTCAGGACCCCTGCCAGCTAATCAGGTTCCCATGCAAACACCTTCTTGTTCGCGCGCAGGAACTTCACCAAGGCCTCCTCCTGCTCGGGTTTGAGGTTGGCGCCTATGGTGAAGGTGGCATTGGCGGACCCGTCCTCGTCGACTGGTACCTACTTGGTTTCCGCCTTGTCTTGGGTGAATAACTGCTTCTTCTTGGTCGGCGCAGCCCCCTTGGGCTCAAGGGCGTCAGTGTTGGCGGGCTGCTCCACCGCGACTGTCTTGAAAGCAAGCTTGAGCGCCTGTAGTGCATCTCTTGTGTCTCCCGACCCGGTGAGGACGCCGCTACTCCCGGGCATCTTCATGAGGTTGTACGCCGGGTGAGTCGCTGCCATGAACCGGGCCAAGGCCGGGTAGCCGAGGATGGTGTTGTAGGGGAGGCCGACGGGGGCGATGTCGAAGTCGATCAGCTCTGTGCGGAAGTTGTCATAGGTGCCGAAGGTCAACAGGAGGCGAATCTGCCCCAAGGAGGCGGTGGAACCGACTCTGACGCCCAAGAAAGGCCTGCTGGGCTCTAGCCGCTCTAGTGGCACGTGGAGGAGGCTAAAGGCCTCCACAGAGAGCATGTTGAGGCCAGCCCCGCCGTCGATGAGGGTCCTGGTGACGGCCACTTGGCAGATGGTGGGGGTGCACAGCATTGGGAGCGCACCCGAACCGGCGGGGTTGGAGGGGTGATCGTCTGAGTAGAAGGTCAGATCGGCCTCGGGCGCCACCCAGCCGGGGGCTTCTCGGCGCTTGGAGGCGGTGCCGATCTGGCGGGTGAACGGCTTGACATGGCGGCTCGAAGGTGGCGCCTGAGAGCCGCCCAGGAGAGCTGCGACGACCGGGGGTACTGGTGCGGTGTAATGGGCGAGGAAGAGGTCGCGCAGTTCCCCCCAGGAGCTCACGGAGGCCGTCGGTAGGTGGAGCAGCCACATGCGCGGGACGTCGGTGAGGGCCATGGGAAACCAATTGGCCATCACCCTGTCGTCGCCTCTGGCCTTGAGGACAGCCTCCTCGTACGCCAGCAGGAAAACCAGCGGATCCGTCGCGCCGTTGTAGCGCGGCGGCATCTCGGGCTTGAACTTGAGTGGCCACTGCACCTGCCGCAAGGCGGGGGCCTAGGCTCGGAACCCCCTGGCCCTAGTGCCGGCATCGGCTGTAGGAGCGGGCGGCGCATCCGCTGGGGCGCGATGGGCGTGGGATGACGAACCGGCTAGAGTCGGCGACGGGGTGGCGGTGCGGCCATCGCGCCGCATCGAAGGGTGCAGGGACGAGGCCTGCTGCTCGTTCCCCGCCGGGCCGGTGGCGGCGTTGCAGCAGGCGACGGGGAACGACGAGGGCAACCACCGACGGGCACCGTCTGGGCGACGCGGGTGGCGAGAGCAGCCCAGTGCTCGGCGCGAGCTCGGCCTGCGTCAGCCATGGACACGGAGGAAGATAACGTGTGACTTAGTGGAAGAAAGATTCCGGCGCACCCCTACCTGGCGCGCCAAATGTCGGATTTCGGGTTTCGGCAGACCCTTGAGGTTCGAACTCTGGGGTGCGCATGAAGATCTTTCCCCTACCAGCTCACGCGTCGAAGTCTCGCAAGGATCTTGGCTAGTAAGAAGAACACACAAGGGACACGAGATTTATACTGGTTTAGGCCACCATTGTGGTGTAATACCCTACTCTAGTGTGTGGTGTGGTGGATTGCCTCAGGGGCTGATGATGAACATTACAAAGGGAGAACAGCCTTGCGAGGGGCTATTCTTGAGCTGGTGCGATGAACTGCTAGGGTGAGTTCAGTCACTTCTCTATCTCTCTCTGGTCGATCTGTTCTCTCGATCCGATCTCCAGATGCCCCTACCCTGTGGGTGGATAGTCCTATTTATAGAGGGAGGCCCTGGGCCTCTTCCCAAATAATGAGCGGGAAGGGCGCCAACAATTAGCCATTTTGAAGGGGAACATCTAGTACACTTATTCTGACTAAAGTTGGTCTTCGGCTGCCCAAAGGCTCTGATGATGACGCCGCCCTGGGCTCCACGATGACCTCCATCCTGTCGTTCTGCTGGTCTTGGTCTTGTTGCACCGAAACGGTAACCTTTGCCTGATGCCTTGGCCTGTGCTTGCCCCCTTTGCACCGAAAGGGAAACAAGGACACTGCGTAGGTCGGCGCCTGCCTGGCGCCCGCCTGGTCTCGATCGTCATGGCTTGCGTCACGGGCTCCTCGAAAGGTATCCTGCCTTGATCTCTCTGCCTCCTCGCGAGCCTACCTGAGGAGGCTGCTCCTGAGGAAGCTTCCTGTCGTCCGCCCCGCGAGGCTCGGCCCCTCGCGAGGGTCTTAAGCTTGAGCTAATGCAGCTGGGCTGCATTGGGCCCCCACTTGAGCCACGCTGCAGGCCGCAGGCAGGCAAGTCTGGGGACCCCCGTTCTTAGAACACCGACAAAAGGGGACATCTAGTACAAGCTATCCTGACTAAAGGTGGTCTTCGCCTATCAAAGGCGCCGGTAGTGATGCCGTCTTGGGCTCCATCATGACCTCCGTCCTGCCGTCCTGCTGGTCTTGGTCTTGTTGCACCGATATGGAAACCTTTGCCGGATGCCTCGGTACTCCGCGCCTGCGCTTGCCCTCTTAGAACCAAAGGGGAAACGAGGACACTGCGCGCGCTGGCGCCCGCCTGGCCTTGGTCATCATGGCTTGCGTCACGGGAACCTCACGAGGTACCCCTTGCGTTGATCTCTCCGCCTCCCTAACGAGCCTGTCTGGTGAGGCCGCTCCTGAGGAGGCTTTGTGTCGTCCGCCCCGCGAGGCTTGGCCCCTTGCGAGGGTCTTGAGTGTTGGTTGACAAAGACGGACCATGCTGGGCCACTGGTTGAAAGTGCGTTATATCGACTAGAGGGGGGGTGAATAGGCGATTTTTATGAATTCTTCACTGAGGAATTTGCCGGTGAGGAAATTCCTTAGCGAAGAACTCAGCGGAATAAGTACTCAGAAGTAAGCACAGCAGAATACACACATAGTCATCATGATGAAATGAAGACAATCACAGAGTACAGAAAGCGTAAACACATGATAAAACAAGGTGAAGACAAACTGACTGAAGAAATTGAACTGAGGAAATTGAGAAAGTCTTCAGTCAAAGTCTTCAAACACAGATATGAACAACTACTTAACACAGTAATGAGGAAATGGAAGAGTTGAGGAAATAGAACCAGTAGGGTTGGTGAAGACAATGATTTGGTAGACCAGTTCCAACTGCTGTCTCAGTTGTACGTTTGGTTGGAGCGGCTGAGTATTTAAACTCGAGGACACATAGTCCCGGACACCCAATCGCTGAGCACGCAGCTCAGGACACCAAGTCCTCACCGTATTCTCTTTGAACTAAGGTCACACAGACCCCGTCCAATCACTCGTGGTAAGTCTTCAGGCGACTTCCAAACCTTCATAGACTTTGGTCACTCGGCAATCCACAATTCCTCTTGGATGCTCTAGACCATGACGCCTAACCGTCTGGAAGAAGCACATTCTTCAAAGGTAACAAGCGTCGGATCCACGCAGGATCAATCTCTTCAGTGATGCTCAATCACTTTGGGTTTGTGGGTGTTTGGGTTTGGATTTTCCTCACTCGATGATTTTTGCTCAAAGTCCTGGGAGGATGGGTTGCTCTCAAATGACAAGTGTCAGTTTCTCTCGGAGCAGCCAACCAACTAGTGGTTGTAGGGGGCGGCTATTTATAGCCTAGGGAGCAGCCCGACATGATAAGACATAAATGCCCTTCAATGATATGACCGTTATGTGGATAAGATATTTTGGGACAGCTGGCGCGAAGCACAGGAACGGTCGGAAATTTGACTCTCAAATTCCTCAGGGCTATCATGTTCCTCACTGTGTAGGCAATCCGCACTGGCGAATTCCTAACTCCTCAGCAAGAACAAATTCCTCAGTGACCAGAAGAACTTCGTCTCTGTCACTGAAGAAATTGACTGAACTGTATGAGATTTCCAATGGCTTCACTCGAAGGGATTGGTAGGTGTAGGATTTTGAGTTGAGTATCACATGGAAATTTTTCCTTAGTATTTCCTCGACCCCCTTTAACAGTACGGTGTTTCCTATGACTCAAGAAAGAGAAAAACAAAACTATGAAAACGAAAGCCTTCAAGCTTCATATTCCTCGCATGAATATCAAGTCTTCAAGGACACACCAATTTCTTCACTTTCAAAGTCTTCATGAAATTCTTCAGGAATACCAAAATCTTCAGTCGAAGATATTCATTTTTAGGGGTCGACTTTCTCTGTAAATATCAAACTCCTCATAGACTTATAGACCTGTGTAAACTCATAAACACATTAGTCCCTTAACCTATAAGTCTTCAATACAGCAAAATCACTAAGGGGCACTAGATGCACTTACACTGGTGGAGCCACGCCGTGGGCCGCAGGCAGGCAAGTCTGGGAACCCCTGTTCCTAGAACACCGACAGTAGCCCCCGGGCCCAAGGCGCGCTCGGACTTGGCTTAGCGGCAAATCCAAAGGGCAAGTGCGGAGCGCTGCGGGCCCCAACAGCCTGTGGCCTTGGTCGATGTGTGGCAACTGATTAGACATGGGTGTCTCCGCTCCATGCTGCCTCGGGAACTGCTCGTCTGACAAAAGGCTGGCGCGGGAAAGGCTTGCCTTCATTGCTTTCCTTCGCCTTGCTCTAGATCCCCTTCCTCGCTCCTTGATTCTGAAATCTCCAGATCCGCTTCAATCCTTCCCCTTGAGCAACCAATGGCGCCCCGGAAGGCCAAGGTCGGTGCGTTGCCAGCTTGGTACGAGCCGGCCCTTGATGCCCCCAATGTTTCGGAGAAGAACCTCGCCGCCACACGCCTACTGACGGCGTGGGAGAGCAATGAAAAGGGGAAGACTAAACTCCTGGCAGGCTCCACCATGCCGGAGGCTCAGGGGAGCACCTTCTAGCCCTTCTTCACGAGCGCCGTTATCGCAGGCCTGGTTCCCCCCTTCTCCGACTTCTTCTACGCCGTCCTCCTCCATTACAGGTTGCAGGCCCTTCATCTCCATCCCAACTCCATTCTTCTCTTGTCGATTCTCGCCTACTACTGCGAGGCGTACATCGGGGTGATGCCGTCCGTGGCTCTGCTGCGCCACTTCTTCTTCCTCCAAACCAACGGCGACCACGCCTCGAGGTGCACCAATTTCATCGCGTACGGCAAGGCCAACACGATTTCAAAGGCCGGGAAGAGGGTCGACGGCTTCCGGAGCAAGTGGGTCATGATGGACGCCAATTGCGTCCACCCACGCTTGGCGCCGCTGACGGAGAAGCCCCAGTCCGGCGAAGGGTGGTTGCGCGCGAAGCTCACCAACATCTGGGCGGTGCTGGTGCTGGAGAGGATGAACATCGACCTGAAGCCAGGCAACATGAAGGCGGCGAAGCTAACGGGAGCCATGCTCCTGGGGGAGTTCTTGATGCGGCGGGTGGCTTCACTTCAGGCGTGCTCGTGCCCCTTACGGATGCTTGGAGGCACAGACGACAAGCTTCGCCTTAGCCCGGAAGCCTTGCCTGACGAAGAGCTGGCCACGACGCTATGGCTCCTGGTCGGGGATGACCAGGAATACCCGCCTAGCGCCTTCTCTCCTTTGTTCCTTCGCAAGGATGGGGCGCAGGTCGTGGCCGCCATGCCTGCCTTTGATGGGCGAGGCCTGGTGCCGCCGGCGCCTCTCACGGTCCTGGAGACGACGACGCCAGTGAACGTGTTGTCAGGTGACTCCCGCAAGGGAGAAGAAGAGGAGGAAGACTAGGAGCACGGCTCAGAGGCGACTCCTGAGGAGACGGGGAAGACTTCCCCCTTGTGCAAGGCTGACCTCCTCCGCACGATGCCGGATGACAACGATGATGACAATGATGATGATGCCCCCCCGGGACGAAAGAGCCACTCGCGACAGGAGGTCCCTCGCGAGCCAAGCCCAGCCTCCTAAGGGGGCCTCCGGCCGAGTTTCCGACGAAGAGCAGGTCGTCACTGATCCCTCGGGGCGGAGTTTCTACCCTGACGCTGCCTGGAGTCGCCTCCAGCCCATCGGTCACTCCTTCTGCTCCTGGTGCTGGCGCGCCCACGCCCCAAGCTGTGAGGCTTTCTGGCTTCAAGCTTACCAAGCGGAAAGTAGAGTACACCACAGTAGACCAGTAAGTGTCCATGCTCCATATTGTTCTTGATTATGCTGTTGGTCCTTGACGTTCACCATCGACTGGCTAGGACGCCGCCTGAAGCGAAGATGAGGAAGGAGGACGTGGTGACGTCGTCTGGGGCCGATCCATCTGCCGTGGCCGCACCTTATTCCGTGGGGAGGGGAGGCGATGGTGTTCGCACCTCCCCTGCCCGGTCATCCTCGCGAGGCCCGGGAAGGCATCTTCGTGAAGAGTCAGCCCCCATGGCCCTGCTGGCTCCAGAGGTGCTGTTACCCGACGCTGTTGCTGAGGTACCCAAGGCTTAGGAGCCCCCAGTCTCCCAAGCCATGGCTACGCGGCCGCCTCCTCCTTCTGCTGCGCCGCTGGTTCTAGGTCCTTCTACCTCCCCCGATGTCTTGGAACATGCCCTTTCCGAGATGGCTCAGCTGTGAGAAGACCTCCAGGGCACCGACTCCCATCTGGTAGCCGGGCATCTGGAGCTGGTCTCCGGCTGGCTCCACTCAGACACCACTGTCCGAGCAGCGCTGAGGCGGGTCGCGGCGGCCTTTGAGAATGAGAAGCAGGCCGCCATCCAAGCCGCACCTGCTCACGAGGTGGCGCTGAAGAATGCCGCGGCCGCCCAGGACCGCTGCAAGGCACTGGAGGCCGAGCTGAAGGATTTATGCGACAAGCGCGCCGAAGAAGCTTGTGACCTCCGGGCGGAGGAGGAGAGGATGAAGGCTCGGGAGGACGCCGTCAGGGATCGCGACACCGAGCTAGCGCGGTTGGCGGAGGCGTAGACCACCGAGAGCGGAGGCTAGAAATGCTAGAGCAGAAGGTGAGGGCGGAGAAGGCCGAGCTCGACACCAAGGCGAAGGTCCTAGCCGAGGACCGCGTGTTGGGAAATGTAGTAATTTCAAAAAAATTCCTACGCACATGCAAGATCATGGTGATGCATAGCAATGAGAGGGAAGAGTGTGTCCACGTACCCTCGTAGACCGAAAGCGGAAGCGTTAGAACAACGCGGTTGATGTATTCGTACGTCTTCACGGCCCGACCAATCAAGCACCGAAACTATGGCACCTCCGAGTTCTAGCACACGTTCAGCTCGATAACATCCCTCGTACTCCGATCCAGCCAAGTGTCAAGGAAGAGTTTCATCAGCATGATGGCGTGGTGACGATCTTGATGTTCTACCGTCGCAGGGCTTCGCCTAAGCACCGCTACAATATTATCGAGGAGGACTATGGTGGGAGGGGGCACGGCACATGGCTAAGAGATCAAGAGATCAATTGTTGTGTCTCCAAGGGGTGCCCCCTCCCCGTATATAAAGGAGTGGAGGGGGAGGAGGGCCGGCCCTCTCAATGGCGCGCCCTAGGAGGAGTCCTACTCCCACCAGGAGTAGGATTCCCCTCTTCCAAGTAGTAGGAGTAGGAGTCAAGGAAAGGGGAGAGAGAAGAGAAGGAAGGAGGGGGCACAGCCCCTCCCCCTAGTCCAATTCGTACTAGGCCTTGGAGGGGCGCCCAACCTCTCCTCTCTCTTTCCCCTAAAGCCCAATCAGGCCCATATACTCCCCGGCTAATTCCCGTAACTCTCCGGTACTCCGAAAAATACCCGAATCACTCGGAACCTTTCCGATGTCTGAATATAGTCGTTCAATATATCGATCTTTACGAGAAGACCATTTCGAGAGTCCTCGTCATGTCCCCGGTCTCATCCGGGACTCCGAACTACCTTCGGTACATCAAAACACATAAACTCATAATATAACCGTCATTGAACTTTAAGCGTGTGGACCCTACGGGTTCAAGAACAATGTAGACATGACCAAGACACGTCTCTGGTCAATAACCAATAGCGGAACTTGGATGCTCATATTGGCTCCCACATATTCTACGAAGATCTTTATCGGTCAAACCGCATAACAACATACGTTGTTCCTTTTGTCATCGGTATGTTACTTGTCCAAGATTCGATCGTCGGTATCTCAATACCTAGTTCAATCTCGTTACCGGCAAGTCTCTTTACTCGTTCCGTAATACATCATCCTGCAATTAACTCATTAGTTACAATGCTTGCAAGGCTTATAGTGATGTGCATTACTGAGTGGGCCCAGAGATACCTCTCCCACAATCGGAGTGACAAATCCTAATCTCGAAATATGCCAACTCAACATGTACCTTCGAAGACACCTGTAGAGCTCCTTTATAATCACCCAGTTACATTGTGATGTTTGGTAGCACACAAAGTGTTCCTCCGGTAAATGGGAGTTTCATAATCTCATAGTTATAGGAACGTGTATAAGTCATGAAGAAAGCAATAGCAACATACTAAACAATCAAGTGCTAAGCTAAAGGAATGGGTCAAGTCAATCACATCATTCTCCTAATGATGTGATCCCATTAATCAAATGACAACTCATTTCTATGTCTAGGAAACTTAACCATCTTTGATTCACGAGCTAGTCAAGTAGAGGCATACTAGTGACACTATGTTTGCCTATGTATTCACACATGTATTATGTTTCCGGTTAATACAATTCTAGCATGAATAATAAACATTTATCATGAAATAAGGAAATAAATAATAACTTTATTATTGCCTCTAGGGCGCATTTCCTTCAGTCTCCCACTTGCACTAGAGTCAATAATCTAGTTCACATCGCCATGTGATTTAACACCAATATTCATATCTGTATATGATTAACACCCATAGTTCACATCGTCTTGTGACCAACACCCAAAGGGTTTACTAGAGTCAATAATCCAGTTCACATCGCTATGTGATTAACACCCAAAGAGTACTAAGGTGTGACCATGTTTTGCTCGTGAGAGAAGCTTAGTCAACGGGTCTGTCACATTCAGAGCTGTATGTATTTTGCAAATATTCTATGTCTACAATGCTCTGCACGGAGCTATTCTAGCTAATTGCTCCCACTTTCAATATGTATCCAGATTGAGACTTAGAGTCATCTGGATCGGTGTGAAAGCTTGCACCAATGTAACTCTTTACAACGGGCTCTTTTATCACCTCCATAATCGAGAAATATTTCCTTAGTCCTCACTAAGGATATTCTTGACCAATGTCTAGTGATCTACTCCTAGATCACTATTGTACTCCCTTGCCAAATACAGAGCAAGGTATACAATCGGTCTGGTACATAGCATAGCATACTTTATAGAACCTATGACTGAGGTATAGGGAATGACTTTCATTCTCTTTTCTATTTTCTGCCGTGGTCGGGATTTGGGTCTTACTCAATTTCACACCTTTGCAACACAGGCAAGAACTCTTTCTTTGACTATTTCATTTTGAACTATTTCAAAATCTTGACAAGGTATGTACTTATTGAAAAACTTATCAAGCCTCTTGATCTATCTCAATAGATCTTCACTACAAAAAATACACTTCCGTGATGATACGTGTTTGTCACAGTAGGTCGCGTTTTTTGTCATGCATGTACATCCATGAAAATTTTATGACAGAATCAAGATAGTCATACCTGTGCTGTCGTAGAAGTGTTCCATAACATTATCAAAATTATCATCACGGAAGTGTCCACTTCCATGACGATAAATCGCGCGTCACAGAAGTGCTTTCGTCAAGGGTGACCGACACGTGGCATCCACCGTAATGGAACGTCGTTAAGCTATCGGGTCGGGTTTTGGATCCGATAACCCATTAACAACCCTGACCAATGGGGATTTTCCACGTGTAAAATCATCATTGGCTGGAGGAAACACGTGTCTGCTCATCGTTGGGACAGATGTCATCCACTCATTGGACGGAAGGCGCCTATGATATGTCGACACGTGGCACGGCCCAACAGAGGCCCATTCCTGTGAAAAGGCCGGCCCGTTTGACTTGGTTAAAATGTGGCAGGCCGGCCCATGGAAAGCCTGTTAACGGCCTGTTCGCATATAGCCCATTTACAACCCGCTAACCCAAGGCCCGTTACGCCCTATCCGAATTAGACCGAGTAGCGTCATCTGGGCTACCCAATATGATTCCAGCCCGTTTTCACTTCTGGCCCATGTATGGCCCATGACGTCTTTCGGCCCATATGAGGCCCTATGTAACTCTTCGCCTATTAACAGCCCGTGGTGAAACTGGCCCGTAATGAACAGTGTATCACTTTACACCCATTAACGGCCCATGGTGAAACTGGCCCATAATGAACAGTGTATCACTTTATACCCATTAACAGCCCGTTATTCCGTTGGGCCGTTTCCGGCCCATGTTATCTTTCGGCCATCTCAGAGCCCATTTATTCTTGGGCTCATTTCCATCATTTGTTTACTTACGGCCCGTTACTGTCATTTTCTACTTGTGGGCCAAATTCAGCCCGTGGTTACAGTAGGCCCGTTTTTGGTCTGTTAATATGTTGGGCCCTTTTCATAGCGTCATGAAATACGGCCTATTAACGATGGCCCGTTACGGTCGACCCATGAACGGGCGATTCCAACTCTAGCCTGTTTACGGCCATAATGCGGCCTGTTATTGGCCCATGTTATCATACTGCCCATATAAGGCCCATTGATGATACAACCCGTAGAAGGCCCATTGTTTCTACGACCCTTAGAAGGCCCATTGTTTCTACGGCCCATAGAAGGCCCACTGTTTCTACAGCCCGTAGGAGGCTAGTGTCACTACAGTAAATATTAGCCCATGGTTATTGTAGCCTAGTTTTAAAAAATAGGTTATTGCAGCAACTAGCAAACCGCGGAAAAAGAACTGCAATGACTACAAGCAAACAAATAAACAAGACAACAAGGAAATAAATAAGCAAGCAACTTACGCTAGGTTATCACGGCTATCACATATTACATCCACTAGGCATCAAAGTTCGCCACCAGGGCAAATAAACGCGCCGACAAAAGAATATACAAAACTGAGAGCACTTCAGAAGGCACTAGGCCTGGCCAGGAAGGGCCCCCCAAACAGCTGAAGAAGCTGAGTAGACCTCAGTTGTGTCAACGATAGATGCATCAACACTAGATTTAAGGCTTGATAGTGTGCACGACAGTCCTCTGACATCTTCATTGCATCTTTGACTTCAAGTCGGAGCTGAGCTGAAGCAAGCCTTTCCGCTTTAAGTTGAGACTGAAGAAGTTGAACTGATTGAGGCAGCGACTTCATAGTGGTTTTCTCACACCTGCTGGTGAGTAGCTTCAACTCACTGTGTTCATCAAGACAGGACCTTGGGGTCATCTCGCTGTCCACAAGATGGTTTGGCTCACTATCTTCCCTAAAAGTTCTGCCTGGCGTAAGAGATACGACTCTGAAAGAGAAACAAGGAGACACGTAACAGGTTTCACAATTATATAAGCAAATAAATGGATCTGTTCTGCATAAGGAACATGTTTTTACAACTACAATTTGAAACTGGTAGTTGTTGCAAACATCCAATCAGATGTAAACAACAAAGCAAACAACAGTGGAGGAAATGATGCCTATCCAAATCTATACTAGAACAAAGTTTGAAGGCTTGAGAAGGATGAACTTACATTACATGTTAACACGGGCTGGACAAAGCCCTTCTGCATGTTGATGGAAGGATAATTCAATAAATTCCCCAAAGAAAATTCTTTATAAGCGTCGCCATTATTCTACATTTTGCAAAGAGTAAATATAGATCAAATAATATTGGAAGAAGCAGAGGATAATGAAGCTCAGGTGCAGACTGATGATACATAATCGAATAGCAATTAATTAAGTACAACATTACAAGGCAAAAGGGAGAGAGGTACTGACAAGAGCAATGCAGAGCCCATTATTGTTTTGAGATCATATGATCCTTTGAGCAAGGAGATTCATCCGAAATTAGTTTTCATACAAGATAGAAGGTAAGGCACAAGCAGAAATTTAGGAGTTCAAATTTTGAATTGATATCATAGACAGTACCTGACGCTGGGCTCCCACCAGTTCTAATAGGGGTTTGGCCACTGGAGTAGGGGTAAAGTGTGGTACAGTTGGGCTTGTGTTCTCTATGGCTGCTGATCTATCTAATTTAACAGGTATCACTACCTTTTCCAAACACCTAGTTTGTACTCCTTGAGGATCTGCACTCATCCTCTTCCTTTTGGACATCTATTACGAAAGAACAACATTTGACTGGAAAAACATAGTGTGATGACACATGGAATAGGTACCGAAAATGGATAGGTATGGCATATAATCATATATGATGCTTAAACTAAGCAGATGGTGTAACAAAGTAGAAGTAATGCAAGAGGTCAGATGCAAAATATGTGCGACCAGTACAACTTTGCAAAGCTAGAGCAAGCACCTTGATGGGTGAATAAGATAGGCCATCCTCCACCATGCCAAGTTTGTTAGCCAGTGGATCGTTCCGCAATATTCCTCTCGTGCGCCCATTCTCATATTTATTTTGATAATGTTCAATATCTGACATGCATGAAAACATAAAAACAAGTGAGATTTTCTTTGTAATGCAGAAGTGATTCTAATCCAATACTGCCTCCCTGTAAACCCCTTTGTGCTATCTCTGCAATTCTTTTAAAAGATGCCATGCATGCTGTAATTTGTTGTGTGCATTAATATAATGTGGCCTACTACTCAAAATATGAGAGCTCCAGAAGTGATGACACTTCGCAGATGATAGCTTCAACATATAGTAAAGAAGAACAAGTCGACCTGACCTGACAGATTCAAAATATACTAAGGGAGAACAACTCGACTTGACCAGTCGACAGCAAGAGAAGAGTATCATCTTAAAGAAGAGCAGAAGAGCAAGCAGATTGAAGATATTACAAGTCTTTCAATACAATGTCGGTTGGCCACCCATGATGAACCAGAGCGCATAGAGAAATACTATTATTTCCGGTCTCTCCATATGTGGCTCACATGCATTTCGAAACTAAAGTAGGAACATTTAGCTCACCAATTAAACATCTCTCAGTTTTACTAATATCGGCAATAATATCATATATGAATTTGTACAACTAAGCTTGTTTAGCTCGATGGGTGGAGCAGTGCTATTACGACCTAAACCACGTAGGCTGATTGTGGTCATCATAAAATGGGGAAAACATAAGCATGATGAGTACAGTGTTGACCATGGCAGTGGGATGGCAGATCTGAAGCTGCAAACCGCGCAAGGGGTAGTTAGCAACCGATGTTTGCTTTGAAATAACAACTAAGATTTGGTATGGACAAGAAAGTACGGTCAACAAGTGACAAAGAAATGCAATTATGTTGTCTCTCTATATGTCGCGACATGCATTTGGAAACTCAAGTGGGACCTTTAGCTAACCAATTAAATGCGTCGGTTAACTAATATCAGTATCATATCACAATCATATTTGAACAACTAAGCTTTCGAATTCTGAGTGTTGTGTTGTTTAGCTTGAAGGGTGGAGTAATGCTAGTACGACAGAAAGCACCTACGCAGATCATAGTAGAGTAGATAAAAGGGGAAAACCCTAAGCATCAAGAGAAAAATCAGGAAAGTGGAACTAGATGGACCAGTGGGTGGCACACATGCTTTTCGAAACGAATATAGGAACATTATGTGACCAATTAAACGTTCTCTATTTTAGTGATATGAGCATCATATCAGATTTGTATTTCAACACGTCAGCTTTGAGTTGAGGTCTTGAGGAGCAGTGCTAGCACGACACGAAGCACCTACGATGACGGTAGTGAATATAAAGGGGGGAAACCATAAGCTTTACGAGTATAGTGCCCATGCCATGGCGGATCTGAAGGTGCAAACCGGACAAAGCTACTTCGCAACCAATGTTTGCTTTCAACTAGCCACTACGATTTGGTACGAACAAGAAAAGTACAGTAAACAAATTACGATCTATTTTCCGGGTGAGATCAATAACTTAAGCACATATGGAAGAGTACCACCTCTCTTGCGACGCCGTGTAGGCCTATGCTGATACATTGAGGGTGCTGCGGGTGCGATGGCTGTCGGCAGCGGGGAAGAAGACTTTAGACGGCAGACGGCCGGGTCGGGGGATATATCCTGTTGCCGTGGACGAGGTGGTCGTAGGAGCGGCAACGACAAGGTGGACGACGACGCCGATGAAGCGAGAGGTGGCGATGAAAGGATCCTGGTCCAGTGCCGTGGATGAGAGATGTCCATGTATTGCAGTGGATGACGGGGTAGGGGTAGCGGCTCCGGCAAGGTGGAGGATGGGGTGGCGGACGGAGGATGCTGGCCGCAGTGCGGAGGTTGTCGTGCCGCCGACGGTGTATGAATGGGGAAATGGACGGGAGGGGGGATCTCAAACTTTGGGACGCGCTTCTCTGCAATGGGGGAAAGTTACGAACTTATCCCCCGTTTAAAATTTCAGACATCGCGTCGGTTGGGGATAGGACGGTAATCTCGCATCTCCCAAATATTTGCCGGTAACTATTTCGAGCGAGGAGAGGGTGTTTTGCCGCCCACGGTTGGCGCCCATGGTGTATGAACGGGGCTGACAGGTAACGCGGTTGTGTCATGTCTGATGGAAGTTACACATCTGCCCCTATTTAAAATATTCGCCTACATCGATTTCGGATGAGGAGAGTTTGTTTTGTCTCCCACCGTGTATGAATGGGGAAATGGAGGAAGAGACACATGTCTTTCGGACGAGCTTGAATCAAATGTGTTTTGCCGCCCACGTTTGGTGCCCACCGTGTCTGAATGGGCTCAAAGGCCGTTGTGTCACGTCTGATTGAAGTTACTAGTCTACCTCTATCGACAGTAGTGTAAATCCGGTCGATAAGGATGTCAAGTGTCAGGGGTAGACAGTAATTTCCATCTTGCAAACACTTGCTTCGGGCAGTCCACAAATTATAGTGGGTGTTTAGCCGCTTCGTTCAAAACTTGGGAGAATTAGCATTCACGTTTGCCCTGGGACCTGGCAAACTAAATTCAAATCCAATTCGTATTCAATTACGAATATCCGCAGATAATTATACGTTTTGTTATTTATTTCTTCAACACCACAACAAAGATTTATTCCACCTTTATATATGATTATGATTTAGAAATGCCGTGATCTTCGAATTCAGTAGGTTGGATACACTCTGATTCAAATAGTTATTTCATCCAATACAATATGCTCACACAAAAAACAGTTCACGTTATGTCAATCATACAAGTACTAAGGATTACCTCGCCTAAAAATTCCGATCATTACAACACATGGACAACATGGTATTCCGGACAACATAGGGGGTCTTGCAACATAATCCATTCAGAGACTGACACAACATGCAAGTACAATAATCTAATGACAATTTCAACTGGTATCTAAAGAAGAACCAGGATTACCTTGGGCTTCAGATAGCAAAAACAACAGGACCTCCTCCGTCTTCAAATGCAACATTCTTACTTCCTCCAATTCTTGGGTTGCTTGCATAATGTGTGCCGCTAATTCCATAATTTCCACCCTCAAGATAAAGATTACCTCATTCATGGCAGCCACACCATCTCTTTCTGCCTCTAGTAGAGCCTCAAGCACTTAATATATGTGCTCAGACTGCTCTCCGGCGGTGTTGCCTCTGAACTGCTACCATCTGGTAACATGGATGGTGCACTGCTTCCACAAATAGATTCTAGGGTTGTACATTGTGTCCTAGTGTGAATGGCATCCTGAAAGGTTTCCGCTGGACATAAGTAAGAGATAGTTATCGTATGATCCAGGCAGTAAGCTTACATGGTAAACGACAGACGAATTATTGCCGAGCATGGAAAACTATATCTAAATGGTTCGAAGCAGCATCAGCTGAAAAGAAATTAAAATGGTAAGATGAAACTAGGGATGTAAGTGGCAAATAAACGACATCCCCCAGTCCCATCTAGTTAGTTTTTGCTTCCTCCCTAGTTTATTTTCCTCAAAAAACAAAAACTCTTTTGAACTATCATACCACTAGTGGAGTTTAATCGGGATTAAACGGGACCCAGTTGACATCCCTAGTTGAAAGGGAGTGTACAACTACTATATTTAAGTTGCCAAGGCATCTAAGCAGTTGAAATAATCTGAAAAGCACTTAACAGTGTGGCCTCATATAAACTACGAAGACAGTCTTGTGATGAAGTTGAGAGGAAAAGTTAAGGACTCAAATGAGATAGGCATGCATTTCTTTACGATAGTACATCAGGCACTGCTGACATATTGGCCAACTCAGGTATAGCGTAACAACAAACAAGCATTCGAATCAAGCAATACAACAAAGCAGACAACTGAACTATTTGTAATTCGGTAGGATTAAACGTTGAGGGCACAAGCCAAGAAAGCAGCCCACTCGCATTACATTTCACATGTACTAACACACATTGGCTTACCATATGTTGCTGTGAAGCCTAGCTGCTGTTGCAATGTTCTTTGAAAATATCGTCAGCATCCCGTGGTTGCAAATCTAGTTGTTGTAGTTTATTCTACACCATCTATTTAGGTAAAATTAATTTTAATCGCATGCACTGGTCCGAATTGATCATCAATGGTTCATCTAAACTAATGAAAGAAGGGTGTTGTCGGATTTCGGGTTCCGACGGACCCTTGAGGTTCGAACACTGGGGTGCGCGCGGAGATTTCGCCCTCTACCCCTACCTGCTCCTCGTCGACTCGCTAGGATCTAAACTACGAAAGGAACAACACAAGAGACACAAGGTTTATACTGGTTCGGGCCACCATTGCGGTGTAATACCCTACTCCAGTGTGTGGTGTGGTGGATTGCCTCTTGGGGTGATGATGAACGATACAAGGAAGACCATCCTCGCGAGGGTTTGTTCTTGGTTGGTGCGATGAACTACTAGGGGGAGTTCAGTCGCTCTCTCTACTGGTTTCTTGGTGAGGATCTTATCTATCCAGCTGCCTCTACCCTGGGGGTGGCTAGTCCTATTTATAGGCAAAGGCCCTAGGCCTCTTCCCAAATATTGAGCGGGAAGGGCGCCAACAATTGGCCATTTTGAAGGGGAACATCGGGTACACTTATCCTGACTAAAGTTGGTCCTCGTCTATCAAAGGCTCTGGTGGTGACGCCTGCTTGGGCTCCACAATGACCTCCTCCCTGCCGTTGGGCTGGTCTTGGTCTTGTTGCACCGAAATGGATGCCTTTGCTTGATGCTCTCGCTTGCGCTTGCTCCCTTTGCACCAAAGAGGAAAGGAGGACACTGCGCGGGCTGGCACCCGCCTGGCGCCCTTGGTCGTCATGGCTTGCGTCATGGGCACCTCGTGAGGTACCCCACCTTGAACTCTCCGCCTCCTCGTGAGCCAGCCTGATGAGGCCGTGCCTGAGGAAGCTCCTTGTCGTCCGCCGCGCGAGGCTTGGCCCCTCGCGAGGGTCTTGAGCTTGTGTTGATGAAGATGGGCCATGCTGGGCCCCCCTTTGAGCCACGCCGCAGGCCGCAGGCAGGCAAGTCTAGGGACCCCCGTTTCCAGAACGCCGACGGTAGCCCCCGGGCCCAAGGCGCGCCCGGGCTTGGCCGAGCAGAGAGGCGAAAGGGCAAGTGCGAAGCGCCGCGGGCCCTAACAACCTGCAGCCTTGGGTGCCGTGTGGCGGTTGATTGGACGTGGGCGCCTCAGCAACCGCGCGAGTTGATAAAGGAGTGGCATCCGTCTAGGCTTTGCCTCCTTTGCTTTCTCCGGTCGCTGCTTAGATCCCCTTTCTTGCGCCTCTCCTTCCTGCCTCCGAAATCTTCAGATCTACTCCGTCCGCGCGTCCTAGCAAGACATGGCGCCTCGCCAGGCCCCGGCCGGAGCTTGGTATTCGTCCGCCTTGGACTCGCCGAACGTGTCGGAGGCGAGCCTTGCCCGGGTGCGCCAGATGGCGGCGGCGCAGGGCATCGACGGGGCGAAGGTGTTCAAGACCGGCTCTGCCCTTCCTGAGGGCCAAGGGAGCACCTTCTATCCGCTCTTTGTGAGCGCCATTGTTGCCGGTCTGGTGCCTCCCTTTTCTGAGTTCTTCTTCTCTGTCCTCCGCCACTACAAGCTTCAAGCTCTGCATCTCCACCCCAACTCTGTCCTTCTTTTGGCAATCTTCGCCTACTATTGCGAGGCTCACGTAGGGGTGAAGCCCTCAGCGGCCTTGCTGCGCCACTACTTCTCCCTCCGGACCTCTCGTGGTCCTGTCTCTGTGTGCGCGAGCTTCATCGCGTACGGTAGCTCCATCGCCATTTCGAACCCCGAGAAGAGGATTGAGGGCTTCAGGAGCAAGTGGGTCTTGGTAGATGCTGGGCGCATCCACCTGTAACACCCCGGATGTAACTTTCCATACTTGCAACTCCAACTCTTGCCATTTTCGGCTATGTGCTATGGTATTCCCTCCGTGGTTAGGTTTTGTCTTTCGTTTTGCATTTTGTTCATGTCATGCATCTCATATCATGTCATCATGTGCATCTCATTTGCATACGTGTTCGTCTCATCCATCCGAGCATTTTCCCCGTTGTCCGTTTTGCAATCCGACACTCCTACATGCACCGGCGCACCCCTCTTGTTTCTTTTCGTGAGCGGGTGTTAAACGTTCTCGGAATGGAGCTAGGCTTGCCAAGTGGCCTTGGTACACCACCGGTAGACCACCCGTCAAGTTTCGTGTCATTTGGAGCTCGTTTGACACTCCAACGGTTACCCGCATAACCGCAAAGGCCTCTTTTGGGTTGCAGCCAACACCACTCCAAAACAGCCCAATAACCCATCTAAGTCACTTCCATGCTCTCCGTCGTCGGATCATGACCGTGTGGGCGAAAACTACACTCCATTTGGAGTCTCCTAGCCCCCTCTACCTATAAATAGGTGCACCCCTCCGAAAATTCCGGATCCCCAAACCCTAACCCGCTCCCTCTCCGCTACTGGACACGTCCGGGCGGAGCCGGAAACGTCCGCCGACGCGCCCCAGCCACTCAGGGCGCGCCATGTGCCGCTGCCGCCCACCGCCGCCGGCCCGCCCGAGCCCGGGTCGGGCCCCCCGAAGCCCGTCCGCGCCGCCCCGGCCGCCGCGCGCCCCGGCCGCCGTCGCCCCTGCCGCCCCGCGCACCGCCGCCGGCCGCCGCCCCGCTCGCCGCCGCCGACGCGCGCCTCGTCGCCGGACGTCGCCGCCGCGCCCCCGTCGCGGTTGCCGCCACCGACCGACGCCAGATCCGGCCGGCCTCGGCCCCGAGCTCTCCTCTCTGGCCGTCCTCCTCCCCTCCGGCACCAACTCCGGCAAGGTTCCGGCCTGCCTCGGCGTCCGTGCCCAGATTCAGATCCAGATCGGGTCAAACCCTAGGTTGACCCCAAAAATCCTCCAAGTCATTTTCTGTCACATTATTTTGCCATATTCATCGCGTCATAACTTCGTCATTGTAGCTCCGTTTCATGCGCATAATATATCAAAATGTTCATCAGGATGTGGTCCTCATTTTGTTCCATTGAGCCATGTTCATTTGAGGTCATCTAGATGCCTGAATCTCTGATGCAAGAGTGCTATATGATGTTAGTTTCTGATTCTTAACAGAATGTGTGCATTTGTCATTTTTGCTACATTTATTGTGTGCATCTTATGGGCATGAGCTCTGCATGTGTTTTGTAGTATGCCATGCCATCTTTACAGGGGTGTATGCCATGTATTTTTGTGATCAATGTGGTGACTAGAACAACCATGCAAACTAGGTCTCGTGATGTTGCTGATTTTAGCCCCTGTTCTGCTATTATTTTGATGCCATGTAAACTTGATGCTACAGAGAGATCCATGCATATTTTGAGATACTTCAGTAAGGATGTTTTGAACATATGGTTATGCTCTATCCATTCATGCCCCTGTTTGAAATTATGGAGTAGTCTAGCATGTCATTGTCTTGCTCTACGTTTGCTATAAAATGTTTCCTGGCAGATTGTTTACATGATGTTCAATTTTGCCAAGGTTGTTGTAGTTGATCCTTGCATGCTATGATCTTGTTCTTGCCATGTTTAGTTTCATAAACATGTATTCTTGCTGGTGCTATGCTTATATTGTCATGCAATGACTTGTGGTGAGAGAATCGAGCTCGCAAAGATGCCTTCATAATGCTGCTAATGCCATGCTCTGTTTCCTGAATTTGTCAACGGAACTTGCTATGTTTACATGGGTGCCATCTTATTCTCTGATCCTTTTTGGCTCATGGTCAGTAACGGACTTTTGTTCTATGCTTTGAGTAGAATCATATCATGCCTTGTTTTGCTATTATAAGTTCTTGTAGGATGTTAATTGCTTGCTCTGAACATTGCTACCTGATGCTGTTTATGCCATGTCCAAGCTGATATCTTTTGCACTTTTGCCATGCTTGTTTGAACCTGCTATTGTGTGATTTAGCCGTAGCTCAGTGTTCCTCTTTTGTCAAGCATCTCCTATAGATAACTGCCATATGCTTTGTTTTTATGTTGGCATGATGTAGCATAGTTTCTTGTTGCTTGCTAAGTAGCATCATGCTGTTAATCAAAGATTTGTGTCATTCTTGTTTTGCTTGCCATTTGCAAACCGTGCATCCGATTCCGGTGATCTTTATATCGATTTCAACCGAAATCATCTCATCTTTCTAGAGGCATACTTGGTTTGCCAAGTTTATGCCTTGTTCATCTTTTTCCTTCCGGACCACACATAAGCATTGCATATCACATCTCGCATCATGCTATGTATTGCATCATGTTGCTTGTGCATTGCACCGTGATTTATTGTGGTTCCATTGCTTGTGTTCTTGCTTTGGATAGAGCCGGGAGACGAGTACGTGCACAAGGAACCTATTGAGTACGCTAACGAGGATCAAGCTTTCGACAACTCTGAGAACTTTGCAGGCAAGATGACCATACCCTCGATATCACTTCTATCTTTGCTTTGCTAGTTGCTCGCTCTATTGTTATGTTAGCTCTACCTACCACTTGTTTATCATGCCTCCCATATTGCCATGTCAAGCCTCTAACCATCCTTTCCTAGCAAACCGTTGTTTGGCTATGTCACCCGCTTTTGCTCAGCCCCTCTTATAGCGTTGCTAGTTGCAGGTGAAGATGAAGTTTGTTCCTTGATGGAACATGGATATTTTTGGGATATCACAATATCTCTTGTTTAATTAATGCACCTATATACTTGGTAAAGGGTGGAAGGCTCGGCCTTGTGCCTGGTTTTTTGTTCCACTCTTGCCACCCTAGTTTCTGTCATACCGGTGTTATGTTCCTTGATTTTGCGTTCCTTACGCGGTTGGGTGATTTATGGGACCCCCTTGACAGTTCGCCTTGAATAAAACTCCTCCAGCAAGGCCCAAACTTGGTTTTACCATTTGCCACCTAAGCCTTTTTCCCTTGGGTTTTCGCGAGCCCGAGGGTCATCTTTATTTACCCCCCCGGGCCAGTGCTCCTTCGAGTGTTGGTCCAACCTGAGCGATGTCCGACGCCCCTTGGGCGTCTATGCCAACCCGACGTCTGGCTCATCCGGTGTGCCCTGAGAACGAGATATGTGCAGCTCCTATCGGGATTTGTCGGCACTTCGGGGGGCTTTGCTGGTCTTGTTTTACCATTGTCGAAATGTCTTGCGAACCGGGATTCCGAGACTGATCGGGTCTTCCCGGGAGAAGGTATATCC
Source organism: Triticum dicoccoides (assembly GCF_002162155.2). Classification (NCBI taxonomy): domain Eukaryota; kingdom Viridiplantae; phylum Streptophyta; class Magnoliopsida; order Poales; family Poaceae; genus Triticum; species Triticum dicoccoides. The sequence goes on along the minus strand of NC_041389.1, from coordinate 199,846,656 downwards.
TTCGTTGACCGTGAGAGCTTGTGATGGGCTAAGTTGGGACACCCCTGCAGGGTATTATCTTTCGAAAGCCGTGCCCACGGTTATGAGGCAGATGGAAATTTGTTAATGTCCGGTTGTAGAGAACTTGACACTTGACTTAATTAAAATGCATCAACCGCGTGTGTAGCCGTGATGATCTCTTCTCGGCGGAGTCCGGGAAGTGAACACGGTTTGGGTTATGTATGAGCTAATTTCAGGATCACTTCTTGATCACTTCTAGCTTCTCGACCGTTGCGTTGCTTCTCTTCTCGCTCTCACTTGCGTATGTTAGCCACCATATATGCTTAGTGCTTGCTGCAGCTCCACCATATTACCCATTTCCTACCTACAAGCTTAAATAGTCTTGATATCGCGGGTGTGAGATTGCTGAGTCCCCGTGGCTCACAGATTCTACCAAAACAGATGCAGGTACTAAGGATACTAGCGCAAGTGGCGCAATCGAGCTCAAGTGGGAGTTTGACGAGGACCTTGGTCGTTACTATGTTTCGTTTCCAGATGATCAGTAGCGGAGCCCAGTCGGGACGATCGGGGATCTAGCATTTGGGGTTGTCTTCTTTTCATTTGGATTTGACCGTAGCCGGTCTATGAGTGTATTTTGAATGATGTATGAATTAAATTATGTATTATGTGAAGTGGCGATTGTAAGCCAACTCTCTTTATCCCATTCTTGTTCATTAGATGGGATTGTGTGAAGATGACCCTCCTTGCGACAATACCACCATGCGGTTATGCCTCTAAGTCGTGCTTCGACACGTGGGAGATATAGCCGCATCGTGGGCGTTACAAGTTGGTAATCAGAGCCATCCCCGACTTAGGAGCCCCCTGCTTGATTGATTGCTGGCGTTGTTGAGTCTAGAACAAAAAATGTTTTGAGTGTTAGGATTATATATATCAGAGAATAGGATTCTTTTTACTCCTCAGTCCCTTCGTCGCTCTGGTGAGGTCTCCTGACGTAGAAGTTTTGACTTTCCTCTCCTCAAATTTCACTAAAAAAAATTTTAGGATCACGCGGGTATCTTGGAATCGTTCCGATGGTTTTGTGACGAGAACATTGTTCTTGGTGCCTCCTGAGATTTAGGGGTTGTGGCAGTGTCCCGGGGAGTTGAGCTCCGAGGTGTTGTCGTCACAATTTTATAGTTGCAGTTCTGGAATACCTGAGTTTTACAGACATCAAAAATCTCTTTTATGCAGTTGTTGGTGAGATAACCTCGACGTCACCCAGTACTGGGGAGTTCGGGAGCATTGCTATAACTCATATAACGGATGCTTTTCGAAGGTTGAGGTACACGATTTTCGAAGGTTTCTTGGTTATGTGTTGACGGATGGATACGGCTGGATGTAGGGATTGTCAGTTTGGATGAGATATATTGCTTCCCCTGTATCCCCAACACCTGGTTGCATAACCAGAAAGTTTCGGGAGTTTATAGGTGGGATTCAAGTAGCTCTAGCATTTCTTCCAGCAGATATTTGGTTTGTGATTGGGTAATCCTTACCACTTATTTGTTCCATTCGTACCTTGCCTTCTATTTTCTTTCATCAATATCTTATCAAGTGGCTTCTCACCTTAATGGACGTGATGTTTACTTTGGAATTCATTCGTTCATCCTTGTTCGAATGTTTATTGTGAAGACTATATGTTGCAATTTCTATCCGTTGATTCAACTTGTCTATCTGTCTATCAAGATGCTAACGGATGTCACCCTCTTCAGGATGGCTCCGCCAACGCGTCAGAATCCAAAACGCAATGATGGGAGTCAGGCAAACCCTCCACCTCCACCTCCGCCTCCGGAGGCATGGCAAGCTTTGATGGCAACCACAAACGCTAACGCTCAGTTGTTGATTCAGTTGATGCAAGAGCGCAACCAAGGCCAAGGCAACCAAGGGAATCAAGGTCAAGGGCAGTTCAATCATCAGCCTCAGTTTCCTACCCTCAACCAGTTCCTTGCAAATCAGCCGAAGTCTTTCAGCTACTGTGTCGAGGCCACAGACGCTGACGATTGGCTCGTGGATATCAACATGCATTTTGAATGCAGCAATGTCAGGCCTGAGGACTACGTCAAGTTCGCTTCTTTTCAGCTCAAGGACCAAGCAGCTGATTGGTTCCAGCAATACAAGGATTCCAGAGGAGGTCGAGTGATTACTTGGACTAACTTCTGTCAGGATTTTAAAGCTCACCACATTCATACCAGTGTTGTTGAGAGCAAGCGTGAGGAGTTCCGCAATCTCAAGCAAGGCAACATGTCAGTGTACGAATACAACAAACAGTTTCAGAAACTTGCTCGCTTTGCTAAACAAGACGTTCCTGATGAAAAGAGTATGATCTATCAATTCAGAGGTGGCCTTAGAGAGGATCCGCAGTTAGCTCTCGTTCTTGTTGAGCCTACTCAGTTTGATCAAGTCTACAATATGGCCCTCAAGCAAGAAGGTGCTCAGCTCAAGTGTGAGGCTTCTAAGAAGAGAATCAGGGATGCAGTCCAGTCTTCTTCTTCCTCACAAGTGGCAGCTAAGCAATAGAAGTTCTACCTTCCTCCTCCTCCGTTTCATCAGCCATACCAGCAGAAGAACTCAGGTGGTCGTGGATCTTCCCACCCACCCAACTCAAGCTATCAGAGCAAGTCTCAGCCTCAAGCTCCAAGGTCAAATGCTCCTTATCACCGTCCGCTCTCAGAGGTGACTTGCAACAAGTGCCAGCAGAAAGGTCACTACGCGAACAAGTGCTTCAACCAAAGGCGCCTTCCTCCTCCTCCTCATGTGAGGTCTTCAAACAATGCAGTGGTCAAGCATAATCCAAAGCATGCAAAGGTGAACATGATGAATGAAGCGCAAGCAGAGGATTCTTCTGATGTGATAATGGGTAATCTCTCAGTTAATGACATTCCTGCAAAAGTCTTATTTGATACTGGTGCATCGCATAGTTTCATCTCAAGACCTTTTTCATCTAAGCATGAGATGGTTTTTCAAGATTTGCCTAGACCGTTATCAGTTGTTTCTCCGGGTAAATTCATGAACGCAAGCTCCACAGTTCGGGATGTCTATATCCAGATGGGTGACTATAGATTTCCGTCTTATCCAATTGTTCTTGGTGACTCGAATATTGATTTAATTCTCGGGATGGACTGGCTTTCTCAGCACAAAGCTCAACTTGATTGTGCTGCCAGGGAAATTCAATTGACACACTCTTCTGAGGATGTTATCATCTATGCCGCTCGTGATGAAACCATTCGGTTGTTTTCTCTCAATGAGAAGGGCGAGTTGAATGCTATCTCCCAGATTCTAGTCGTTTGTGAGTACCAAGATGTTTTTCCAGAAGAGCTTCCGGGTATGCCTCCGCACCGGCTAGTCGAGTTCATTATCGATCTTGAGCCCGACACTGAACCCGTTTGCAAGCGTCCATACTAGCTTGGACCTGAAGAACTGAAGGAATTGAATAAACAGCTCGATGAACAAGAGCGTCTGGGTTTGATCAGACCGACTTCATCTCCATGGGGTTGTGGAGTTCTTTTTGTCCAGAAGAAGGATGGCACGGACCGACTGTGCGTCGATTATCGTCCATTGAATAAGAAGTCAATCAAGAACAAGTATCCACTTCCCAACATCAATGAGCTTTTCAAGCAACTCAAAGGTGCTAAAGTATTCTCCAAGCTTGACCTTCGTATGGGTTATCATCAAATTCATATTCGTGAACAAGATATTCCCAAGACAGCATTCAGAACAAGCTATGGTTCTTATGAATATACTGTCATGTCTTTCGGCCTTGTCAATGCAACTCCAACATTCTCTTGAATGATGAACTTCATCTTCAACCCCTACACCAATGAATTCGTCCTGGTGTATCTCGATGATATCTTGGTCTTGTCCAAGAATAAGAAGGATCATGCCAAACATTTGCGATTGGTGCTCGACAAGCTCAGGGAGCATCAATTCTATGCGAAGTTTTCCAAATGTGAGTTCTGGCTTGATGAAGTTTTTTATCTTGGTCACATCATCTCCGCCAAGGTCATCGCTGTTAATCCTGAGAAGGTGTCTACAATTGTGAATTGGGAACCTCCTCAGAATGTCAAGCAGCTCCGCAGTTTTCTTGGTCTTGCAAGCTATTGCCGAAGATTCGTTGAGAATTTCTCTAAGATTGCAAAGCCTCTTTCCAACCTCCTCCAGAAGCATGCCAAGTATGTCTGGACGCCTGAGTGTGACGTTGCTTTCAACACCCTCAAAGAGAAGCTAGTCACAGCTCATGTCTTAACTCCTCCCGATGAATCCAAGCCATTCGAAGTCTTCTGTGATGCTTCTCTTCAAGGTCTCGGTGCTATGTTGATGCAAGAGAAGAAAGTTGTGGCTTATACCTCTCAGCAGTTGAAGCCCAACGAAAAGAACTACCCCACTCACGACCTTGAGTTGGCGGCAGTTGTCCATGCATTAATAACATGGAGACATCTCTTGTTCGGAAGGAAAGTGGACATTTTCACCGATCACAAGAGCCTCAAGTATATCTTCACTCAACCCAACCTCAACCTCAGACAAACACGATGGGTCAAAATGATTCAAGAGTACAATCCAAGTATTGAATATACTCCTGGCAAGGCGAATGTGATTGCAGATGCTCTGAGCAGAAAGGCCTATTGCAACAGTTTAATTCTCAAGCCTTTCCAACCAGATCTTTGTGAAGCTTTCTGCAAACTGAATCTTCAAGTTGTTCCTCAAGGCTTTCTTGCCAACCTCATAGTCTCTCCTACTTTGGAAGATCAAATTCGTGAGGCACAACTCCTGGATGCCATGGTCAAAAAGGTGAAACGTGGTATCGACAAGGGCATTTCCAAGTACAAGTGCTATTGCTTGGATGACAAAGATACTCTTTTCTTCGAGGACCGAATTGTGGTTCCTAAAGGTGATCTGAGAAAAGTCATTATGAACGAGGCACACAATTCCCTTCTATCCATTCATCCTGGAAGTACAAGATGTACCATGACCTCAAGCAGTTGTATTGATGGACTCGAATGAAGCGAGAGATTGCTCAATTCGTGAATGAATGTGATGTCTGTAGAAGGGTGAAAGCAGAACACCAAAGACCAGCTGGTCTCCTCCAACCTCTTGCTATTCCAGAATGGAAGTTTGATCATATCGAGATGGACTTTGTGACTGGATTTCCTAAGTCCAAGCGTGGAAATGATGCTATCTTCGTTGTCATTGACAAGCTTACTAAAGTGGCTCATTTCCTTCCTATCAAAGAATCTATCACAGTAGCTCAACAGGCAGAGCTATACACCTCCAGAATTGTCTCCTTGCACGGTATTCCATAATTGATCTCTTCAGATCATGGAAGCATCTTCACTTCTAATTTCTGGGACTCCTTTCAGAAGGCCATGGGCACCAACATTCGCTTCAACACAGCTTTCCATCCTCAAACAAGTGGCCAAGTCGAGCGAGTCAATAAAATCCTCAAAGACATGCTCAGGGCTTGTGTCATCTCTTTCGGTATGAAGTGGGAAGATTGTCTTCCATATGCCGAGTTCTCCTACAAAAACAGCTTCCAAGCGAGTTTGGGCAAGGCCCCATTCGAAATTCTTTATGGCAGAAAGTGTCGTACTCCTCTCAATTGGTCCGAGACAGGTGAACGCCAACTTCTTGGCAACGACTTGATCATAGAAGCCGAAGAAATGTGCAAAGTCATTCGTGAGAATCTCAAAGCCGCGCAATCACGCCAGAAGAGCTATTATGATGACAAGCACCGTGATGTGGCTTTTGAAATCGGAGACCATGTCTACCTCCACGTGTCTCCAATGAAAGGCACTCGTCGCTTCGGTATCAAAGGGAAGCTTGCCCCTAGATACGTGGGTCCTTTCAAGATCATTGGCAAAAGAGGCGATCTCGCCTATCAACTTGAGCTTCCGTCCAACTTCGCGAGCGTGCACGATGTGTTTCATGTGTCACAGCTTCGCAAGTGCTTCAAGACTCCTGAGCGCACTATCAATTTCGAAGAAATTGACCTCCAAGAAGATCTCTCTTATCATGAGCACCCCGTTGCTATTCTTGAAGAAACTGAGCGCAAGACTCGCAACAAGTCAATCAAATTCCTGAAAGTGAAGTGGTCACACCATTCTGACCGAGAAGCCACCTAGGAGCGCGAGGATCACCTCCATTCCGAATATCCGGAGTTCTTTCAGTCCTAGATCTCGGGACGAGATCCTCTTGTAGTGGTGGAGTGTTGTAACACCCCGGATGTAACTTTCCATACTTGCAACTCCAACTCTAGCCATTTTCGGCTATGTGCTATGGTATTCCCTCCGTGGTTGGGTTTTGTCTTTCGTTTTGCATTTTGTTCATGTCATGCATCTCATATCAGGTCATCATGTGCATCTCATTTGCATACATGTTCGTCTCATGCATCCGAGCATTTTCCCCGTTGTCCGTTTTGCAATCCGACACTCCTACATGCACCGGCGCACCCCTCTTGTATCTTTTCATGAGCGGGTGTTAAACGTTCTCGGAATGGAGCGAGGCTTGCCAAGTGGCCTTGGTACACCACCGGTAGACCACCCGTCAAGTTTCGTGTCATTTGGAGCTCGTTTGACACTCCAACAGTTACCCGCATAACCACAAAGGCCTCTTTTGGGTTGCAGCCCAACACCCCTCCAAAACAGCCTAATAACCCATCTAAATCACTTCCATGCTCTCCGTCGTCGGATCACGATCGTGTGGGCGAAAACTACACTCCATTTGGAGTCTCCTAGCTCCCTCTACCTATAAATAGGTGCACCCCTCCGAAAAATCCGGATCCCCAAACCCTAGCCCGCTCCCTCTCTGCCACCAGACACGTTCGGGCGGAGCCGGACACGTCCGCCGCCGCACCCCAGCCACTCAGGGCGCGCCACGTGCCGCCGCTGCCGCCCACCGCCGCCGTCCCGCCCGAGCCCG
>NC_041389.1:199802979-199839092 GCF_002162155.2 Triticum dicoccoides | reverse complement strand
CGCCGGACGTCGCCGCCGCGCTCCCGTCGCGGTTGCCGCCGCCGACCAGCGCCAGATCCGGCCGGCCTCGGCCCCGAGCTCTCCTCTCCGACCGTCCTCCTCCCCTCCGGCACCAACTCCGGCGAGGTTCCGGCCTGCCTCAGCGTCCATGCCCAGATTCAGATCCAGATCGGGTCAAACCCTAGGTTGACCCCGAAAATCCTCCAAGTCATTTTCTATCACATTATTTTGCCATATTCATCGCGTCATAACTCCGTCATCGTAGCTCTGTTTCATGCGCATAATATATCGAAATGTTCATCAGGATGTGCTCCTCATTTTGTTCCATTGGGCCATGTTCATTTGAGGTCAGTTAGATGCCTAAATGTCTGATGCAAGAGTGCTATATGATGTTAGTTTCTGATTCTTAACAGAATGTGTGCATTTGTCATTTTTGCTACATTATTGTGTGCATCTTATGGGCATGAGCTCTACATGTGTTTTGTACTATGCCATGCCATCTTTACGGGGGTGTATGCCATGTATTTTTGTGATCAATGTGGTGAGTAGAACAAGCATGCAAACTAGGCCTCGTGATGTTGCTGATTTTAGCCCCTGTTCTGCTGTTATTTTGATGCCATGTAAACTTGATGCTACAGAGAGATCCATGCATATTTTGAGATACTTCAGTAAGGATGTTTTGAACATATGGTTATGCTCTATCCATTCATGCCCCTGTTTGAAATTATGGAGTAGTCTGGCATGTCATTGTCTTGCTCTACGTTTGCTATAAAATGTTTCCTGGCAGATTGTTTACATGATGTTCAATTTTGCCAAGGTTGTTGTAGTTGATGCTTGCATGCTATGATCTTGTTCTTACCATGTTTAGTTTCATAAACATGTATTCTTGCTGGTGCTATGCTTATCTTGTGATGCAATGACTTGTGGTGAGAGAATCGAGCTCGCAAAGATGCCTTCATAATGCTGCTAATGCCATGCTCTGTTTTCTGAATCTGTTAACGGAACTTGCTATTTTTACATGGGTGCCATCTTATTCTCTGATCCTTTTTGGCTCATGGTCAGTAAGGGACTTTTGTTCTATGCTTTGAGTAGAATCATGTCATACCTTGTTTGCTATTATAAGTTCACGTAGCATGTTGATTGCTTGCTCTGAACATTGCTACCTGATGCTGTTTATGCCATGTCCAAGCTGATATCTTTTGCACTTTTGCCATGCTTGTTTGAACCTGCTATTGTGTAATTTAGCCGTAGCTCACTGTTCCTGTTTTGTCAAGCATCTCCTGTAGATCACTGCCATATGCTTTTTTATGTTGGCGTGCTGTAGCATAGTTTCTTGTTGCATGCTAAGTAGCATCGTGCTGTTAATCGCAGATTTGTGTCATTCTTGTTTTGTTTGCCATTTGCAAACCGTGCATCCGATTCCGGTGATCTTTATATCGATTTGAACCGAAATCATCTCATCTTTCCAGCGGCATACTTGGTTTGCCAAGTTTATGCCGTGTTCATCATTTTCCTTCCGGAGCACACATAAGCATTGCATATCACATCTCGCATCATGCCATCTATTGCATCATGTTGCTTGTGCATTGCACCGTGATTTATTGTGGTTCCATTGCTTGTGTTCTTGCTTTGGGTAGACCCGGGAGACGAGTACGTGCATGAGGAACCTGTTGAGTATGCTAACGAGGATCAAGCTTTCGACAACTCTGAGAACTTTGCAGGCAAGATAACCATACCCTCGATATCACTTCTATCTTTGCTTTGCTAGTTGCTCGCTCTATCGTTATGTTAGCTCTACCTACCACTTGTTTATCATGCCTCCCATATTGCCATGTCAAGCCTCTAACCATCCTTTCCTAGCAAACCGTTGTTTGGCTATGTCACCCACTTTTGCTCAGCCCCTCTTATAGCGTTGCTAGTTGCAGGTGAAGATGAAGTTTGTTCCTTGATGGAACATGGATATTTTTGGGATATCACAATATCTCTTGTTTAATTAATGCACCTATATACTTGGTAAAGGGTGGAAGGCTCGGCCTTATGCCTGGTGTTTTGTTCCACTCTTGCCATCCTAGTTTCTGTCATACCGGTGTTATGTTCCTTGATTTTGCGTTCCTTACGCGGTTGGGTGATTTATGGGACCCCCTTGATAGTTCGCCTTGAATAAAACTCCTCCAGCAAGGCCCAAACTTGGTTTTACCATTTGCCACCTAAGCCTTTTTCCCTTGGGTTTTCGCGAGCCCGAGGGTCATCTTTATTTACCCCCCCGGGCCAGTGCTCCTTCGAGTGTTGGTCCAACCTGAGCGATGTCCGGCGCCCCTTGGCAACCAGGGTCTATGCCAACCCGACGTCTGTCTCATCCGGTGTGCCTTGAGAACGAGATATGTGCAGCTCCTATCGAGATTTGTCGGCACTTTGGGCGGCTTTGCTGGTCTTGTTTTACCATTGTCGAAATGTCTTGCGAACCGGGATTCCGAGACTGATCGGGTCTTCCCGGGAGAAGGTATATCCTTCGTTGACCGTGAGAGCTTGTGATGGGCTAAGTTGGGACACCCCTGTAGGGTATTATCTTTCGAAAGCCGTGCCCGCGGTTATGAGGCAGATGGGAATTTGTTAATGTCCGGTTGTAGAGAACTTGACACTTGACTTAATTAAAATGCATCAACCGCGTGTGTAGCCGTGATGGTCTCTTCTCGGCGGAGTCCGGGAAGTGAACACGGTTTGGGTTATGTATGAGCGTAAGTAATTTCAGGATCACTTCTTGATCACCTCTAGCTTCTCGACCGTTGCGTTGCTTCTCTTCTCGCTCTCACTTGCGTATGTTAGCCACCATATATGCTTAGTGCTTGCTGCAGCTCCACCATATTACCCCTTTCCTACCTACAAGCTTAAATAGTCTTGATCTTGCGGGTGTGAGATTGCTGAGTCCCCGTGGCTCACAGATTCTACCAAAACATATGCAGGTATCGAGGATACTAGCGCAAGTGGCGCAATCGAGCTCAAGTGGGAGTTTGACGAGGACCTTGGTTGTTACTATGTTTCGTTTCCAGATGATCAGTAGCGGAGCCCAGTCGGGACGATCGGGGATCTAGCATTTGGGGTTGTCTTCTTTTCATTTGGATTTGACCGTAGCCGGTCTATGAGTGTATTTTGAATGATGTATGGATTAAATTATGTATTGTGTGAAGTGGTGATTGTAAGCCAACTCTCTTTATCCCATTCTTGTTCATTACATGGGATTGTGTGAAGATGACCCTCCTTGCGACAAAACCACCATGTGGTTATGCCTCTAAGTCGTGCTTCGACGCGTGGGAGATATAGCCGCATCGTGGGCGTTACACCACCCTCGGCTGGTCTTGCCCACGGGGCACCCCGCGAGCTCCGACGACTGGTCCCGAGTGGAGCTCGTGGACCCCCGCGTGAGGCTGGTGTTGGAGAAGCATGGTGGCTCTGAGGCCGGCCAGCATGGTGGCGGCAAAGCTGACTGGCGCATCGCTGCTGAGGGAATTCCTGGAGCACCAGCTGGCTCCGCTTCGTCAGTAACCACTTTCGATGTGGAGGCCCCACCCGAGCCCCGCGGTCTTGGCCGACGAGGATCTGGCTGTGGTTCTCCAGTCTTTGGTCGGGGGCGACGTGGCGAGGTTGGAGGGCGCTCCGACGCCCCTGTTCCTCCGCGAGGACTGGGCGCTCCGACGCCCCTGTTCTTCAACGGGGACGGGCCCGTGCCCGCGGGGGCTCCCGAGGACCCGGTGGACGTGTCCTCCGGCGACTCCAGCAAAGAGAAGGAAGAAGGGGAGCGGGAAAAAGGGCCTGACTCCGAGGCGACCGATCCCGAAGAAGGACAGGACCGGGCTGATACCCCGCAGATCTGCCCCGGCCCCGAGGCGATCCGCGGACGCGCCTCCTGCTCCCGAGCTCCTTGAGGCTGATCCTTGCAGCCGGCTCTCGGGCTTCAAGTACGGCCGGAGGCTGCTCGAGGTCGCGAGCGACGACCTGTAAGTGCTTGATTCCTGTCTTATTTCTTGTTCTGTTGCTGAGGCTTGACGTTCGTTTCTCCCGGCTAGGCTGGCGCCCACGGCAAAGAAGTCGAAGGGAGCTCCTGAGGTTCCATCCGGGGCAGCGCCTCTGCCCACGAAAGAAGGTGACCGTGACGCATGGGCCTCTCCTGCTCGGGCGTCCTCGCAAGGCCTGGCTGAGCCGGTTGGGGGGAGCTCAACCCCCATGGCCCAAGCGACTCCCGAGGTGCCCTTGCCTGATGCCGCTACCACAGCCGTTGGGGCGCAGCAGGCTCCACCTCAGGATACTGTGGTCACGCTGCCGTCTTCTCCTCCTACTCCATCGGCTGCTGTTTCCCCGACTCCTCCTACTGTTCTGGATCGTGCTGCTGCCGAACTGGACCGTCTGCGGTAGGATCTTCTGGGCGCCGACCCTCGTTTAGTGGCCGGGCGCTTGGAGCTGGATTCCGGCTGGATTCGCTCCGACACTTCGATTCGGGCGGCGCTGGTCCAGGCCTCGACGGCTTGCGACGAGGAGAAGCAGGCTGTCCTTGGGGCAAAGGCTGCTCGCGACGCCGCCTTGGGGGAGGTGGCTAATGTCCAAGGTCGCTGCAAGGCACTGGAGAGTGAGTTGCAGGGCTTGCGGGACCAGCTCACCGAGGAGACCCGCCTTCGCCAAGAGCAGGAGGAAGGCATAAAGGCTCGCGAGGCGGCCGTCGAAGATCGGGACGCCAAGCTCAAGAAACGCCACGGCCGCCTAGGCGCGCTGGAGCAAGAGCTGGAGGCGAGGAAGGTCGAGCTGGACGGCAAGGCACGGGTTCTTGCCGAGGATCGCGTGGCCTTCACGGAGATGGAGGAGAAGGCTCGCACCTTGCTGAAGACACTTTATGACAGTGGCCTGGAGAGCCCGCTGGCCGGTGCCGAGGACGGCCCCGCCAAGCTGCTTCCCTTCCTGGTTCGTGCTCTTGAAGATGTCACCCTTGGCCTTGGCCCTACGGCTGAGGCCGAGGCGCGTGCCTTGTCTTCTGCAATGCTGACGCAGGTCCTTACCCACATCTATCTTCGCGACCCCAACATCGACCTCGACAGCCTGCTGGAGCCAGCAAGCGGCGAGCTTGCCGCTGCCGCTGCTGAGGCTGTGATGGGTCGCGCGGAGGCTCTGCTGGGGAAGTTCCGGGCCTTCAGCACCAAGCCAAAGCGGCGCACTGCCGGCCCTGTAGCTCCACGAGGTGAACCCGCTCCGCGCAGCTCCACCGTCGGCAAGTGACTCCGTCGTGGCTCTCGTCCTGCTTTTAATTCCTACACATGTACCATGCCTCGGGGAGGCGTTAAAACTTGCATTTGGCGTTGCGAGAATAGTATGGACTGTAATATTTGCTTTTCAATTCCTTGAAATTTGCGCTTTTCCTTCCTACTTGCTTATGTTCCACGCCGGCAGAGCCCGGACCAGCGCATACCTCAGCCGCCGTCAGCCCCGACCGGAAATCAGGACGGGACCAAGGAGTGAGGGGCTACGTGACAAGTTAGGCTCCTGAGTCGCGATGCTCAGGAGTCCCCCTTGGCGCTCGAACAGCAAGTAGGGAGGTGAGATGTGGGGGTGACTCCTTAGGGAGGTGAGATGCGGGTGGATCTACCGTTCTACGTCTGCAGAGCCCGGCCCCGCGCATACCTCAACCGCCGTTAGCCTTTCGGAACTAAGGAGTGAGGGGCTACGTGACCAGTTAGGCTCCTGAGTCGTGATGCTCAGGAGTCCCCCTTGACGCTCAAAAGGCCTTCGTACCTTGGCTCCACTCGGGGAGAGATGCGTGACGAACCAGGCCCGGGGGGCCTGGTTGGGTGGCATGCGTCTGGGCGTGACCCAGGCGCAGCCCCCGTGCCCAACCCCCTCGCGCGGCACTCCCGAGGGGAGGCGTTGCAATGAGGCTAGACACTAAGCTCTAGGCTCCCTGAGGTTGATGCGGCCCGGGGGGCACCCTCAGTTGTTTATCACCAGTGCGGAGCATAGCGCTTCCGTATGCGTATGGGCATAGCCGCTCCTCGGCAGTGTCGTCAGCCAGCGCGGAGCATGGTGCTTCCACTGGTGTGTGGGAGGGGGCTCCCCTCCGGGAGGAGCCCCCGGGGCGTGTACAGCCCCGCCCTGACACGTGGCTGGCACGGTAGGGCCTGACGAGGTGTATCTGGGTACCCGTGAGCCAGCACGGGACTCACAGGGCCCTACCTCAAGGCGGGTTGCTCCTGGCACTGGGCCTTATCTCGGGATGTGTTCCTGCAAATTTGGTTAGATGTCGAAGCTCTACGTCCTCGGGTCCCGGCCCTCAAGCTGGTCTCAGCCGTCACTGGTATGCCAGGTCGCGATGCCGTGGACAAGGCCAGAGGGTGAGGGCTAGAGAGCCAGTAAGAGCCCTGAGTCGCGATGCTCAGGTACCCCCCCTTTAACGCGCAAGCTTGGTTAGATGTTGAAACTGTACGTCCTCGGGTCCCGGACCTCGAGCTGGTCTCAACCGTCGTTGGTATGCCAGGTCGCGATGCCGTGGACAAGGCCAGAGGGTGAGGGCTGGAGTGCCAGTAAGATCCCTGAGTCGCGATGCTCAGGTACCCCCCTTTAACGCGCAAGCTTCCGACATCAAGGAATAAAAGGTGCCACGGACAGGCACCAAATAACAAGCATGATGGGTCGAAAGCATGGCCCGAAGATAAATGCAAGAGGGGTACACGCCGCTGGGTCTGACCCGAGCGACTTGGGGATAATGCAGCCTGAGGGGCGCCCCCAACAAAGTAAGATAAAAACACAAGCAAAAGGGATACACGCCGCAGGGACGGACCCACGCGGCCTGGGAATGATGCAGCCCTGAGGGCGCTCCCAGCTGGAAACGAAACTTGAAAGATGTCACCTTATGATGTTGAAGACAAAGGGGTGTTGGTGTAGCAGACTCGGCGGGCTGCGGTAGCCGATCCTCACGAGCCCCCAGGCCCCGGGGCCTCGGGAGGTTCCGGAGGCGCTAGTGGCTCCTCGCGGACCATCTCCATCTCCGCCAAGGCTGCGGAACGCCTGACCTCTTGAGCCTCCAGGATGCCCCTCATGAGGCGCTGGTATGTCGCAGCCACATTCGACAAGTCGTAAGGCATGCGAACATAGCTGTGGGGTGGACCTTCGCAGCGCCCCACTTGCGAGGGCCAGAGGCGCTCCTGAGAGGCGGCTCGGTTGAGCCCTGGTATGTCGATGCAGACGCGCAGCCCACCATCCTCGCCTGGATGGGGGGCCACAGCGGGTAAGCGGCGGCTGCCTCTCATGACTCTTGACTCCTGTAGCTCCTGAATGGCCTTGCTGACGAACTCCTGAGGGTTTGTCCCTCTTTGTCTTCCTCCTTCTTGGGGGAAACGTGCTTCGAAACACGCCTCCAAGTGGTGCCCTAGCGCCTCCCTCGTGACCCTGGCGAGGTCGGCGGCCCTCCAGGGGAGAGCCCCCGAGCCCTGCCTGAGGAGGGCGCTGGGCGCGCGTCCCTATGCGATGGAAGGAGGTTCCCCCTAGGCAGGCGCGGGCCCTGAGGGGCCTGCCTCCTGAGGGGCCAGGCCGGACGATGTCTTCTTCTTGGGGGTGGTCTCGGGTAGCCTCCTGCTTCCGTGATCCGGGTCTTCCAGTGATGCGGCCTGAAAGGCTCATTCCAGGGAGCACACAGCGTCTTTTCTTCGCAGGGCACTGTGATTACTCCGCCACTTCCTGGCATCTTGAGGACGTTGTAGCCGTGGTGGGTTACGGCCATGAACTTGGCCAGCGCTGGGTACCCGAGGATGGCGTTGTATGGCAGGCGAATGTGGGCGACGTCAAAGTCGATGAGCTCGGTGCGGTAGTTGTCGCGCGCCCCGAAGGTGACAAGGAGGCGGACCTGCCCAATCGGGACCGTGGAACCGTCGGTGACTCTAGAGAAAGGCTTGGTTGGCTGAAGCTGATTGTAGGGCATTTGGAGATTGTTGAATGTTTCCACAGACAGGACGTTAAGCCCTGCCCCGCCATCGATGAGGGTCCTGGTGACTAGCACCTTGCTGATGATTGGGGAACAAAGCATTGGGAGGACTCCGACTATGGCCGCGCACTTGAGCTGAACGTGATGGTGCACGCCGACCACCTGAGAGGGCGCGTGGCCTCGAGCTCGGGGAGGACTAAATTTACTTCACGGGCGAACTTCTTGAAGATGCGTTGAGAGGCTGGGGCTTGAGCTCCGCCTAGGATGCAGGTGATCGCACGTGGCTCCTGGAAGCCCCCAGCCTCCTCGTCCTGATGACGGTCCTCATTTCTCTTGGCTGCGGCGGCAGCGGAGGGAGGCCTGCGTTGCCTTGCGGGTGATCCTCGCGAGGCTGATCCCTCTAGGCTCCCTCGCGAGGCGGGTCCTGCCAGTGATCCTCGTGAGGTTGGTCGCGCCACCCTTGGCGAGGTCTGCGGTCTTCCCAGCGCCCTGCGTTCCTTCCTCCTCCTCGACCGTAGCCCCGGTCGCTGCGGTTGGGACGTCGGCCGACCCTTCCTTCACGCACGGCTCGGAGCTCTTGGCATTCATTGGTGTTGTGGGTGTGGAGGTTGTGGTACATGCAGTACCGACTGCCCTTGGAGGATTCGGGCTGATCTCTGCCCCACTTGGTATCTGGTTCTGCTGCGAGCACGGCAGCCCCCTTGCGCTTCACGTCCTTGGCCTTGGGTTTCTTCTCTTCTGGGTCTGCGGCAGGCAGCTCGAGGAGGGAGAGACGCCCTTCCTCAGCCCTGGCGCACTTGGTCGCCAAGTTGGACAGCTCCAAGGAAGTGCACAGGTCTTCATGCATTGCCAGCTCCTCCTTCATCTTGACGTCGCGCACGCCGGCGGAGAAGGCTGAGATGATGGCCTCCTCGGTCACCTTGGGAATCTTGAGGCACGCGTTGTTGAAGCGCTGGATGTACTTCTGCAGCGTTTCCCCTGGTTGCTGCTTGATTAGGCGCATGTCGCTCATGGCGGGTGGCCGGTCGCGAGTACCCTGGAAGTTGGCGATGAAGCGAGTACCCAGGAGGAGATCGTGCCTAGAGCCAGGTTCAGGAGCCAGGTGCGGGCCCCGTCCTTGAGCGCCATGGGAAACCAGTTCGCCATGACCTTCTCGTCTCCGTTGGCAGCTTCGATGCCCAGCTCGTAGAGCTGGAGGAACTCTGCGGGGTCAGCCGTACCGTTGTAGCGAGGAGGCAGGTCTGGCTTGAACTTGCCGGGCCACGCGACGCTGCGCAGCTCGGTGGTGAAGGCGCGGCAGCCTGCCGTGGCCACGAGAGGCCTTGGGTGATGAAGAGCTTGGTCCTGCGGGTCCCCATGCACTACAGCTGGGAGCAGTGCGGGGTCTTGACGTGCTGGAACAAGAACGTAGTCGCGACGAGCCGGAGCAGGGAGCGCTCAGGCAGCTTCTCGCGGGCGAGGGACTTCTTGGCAGCTTTGCTCTTGCTGCGCTCGCGCCTGACGGAGCGGGTTCCACCCAGGGGCCACGTGCCTTGGGGCTAGGGCGCCTTCTGGAGGGGGAGGCGGCTGAGGCGCCCCCAGAGCTTCGTCGCCCGTGCAGGGCGGGGTGCGGTGCAGCGGGGCGGACGGCGCAGGAGAGCCCCCTGCTGCACGGACGAGCTCGGCGACGCGGTCGAGCCATTCTTCGTAGACGTCGTCGACGGGATGGTAGCGCAGGAGCTCGTTCGCCACGATGAGCGCAACTCGAGCCTCCATGGGCGCCCGGAATGCGCGAGATGAAGAACCAGCTGGGGTGAGCGAGGGGGTAGCAGTGCGGTCGTCTTGCCTCACGGAGGGATGCTGGGACGATGCTTGCTGCTTGTTCCCCATCGGGCCGGTGGCGGCGTTGACGGCAGGTGACGGGGAACGACGAGGGCGCCTACCGACGGGAGCCGTCTGGGCGACACGGGAAGCGAGAGCGGCTCGGCGCTCGGCGCGGGCCCGACGAGCGTCAGACATGGATGCAATGGTCGGAGAAGAAAAGGGCGGCGGAAGACGAATTCCGGCGCACCCCTACTTGGCATGCCAAATGTCGAATTTTGGGTTCCGGCAGACCCTTGAGGTTCGAACACTGGGGTGCACGCGGAGATTTCGCCCTCTACCTACATGCTCCTCGTCGACTCGCTAGGATCTAAACTACGAAAGGAACAACACAAGAGACACAAGGTTTATACTAGTTCGGGCCACCATTGCGGTGTAATACCCTACTCCAGTGTGTGGTGTGGTGGATTGCCTCTTGGGCTGATGATGAACGATACAAGGAAGAACAGCCTCGCGAGGGTCTGTTCTTGGCTGGTGCGATGAACTACTAGGGGGAGTTCTGTCGCTCTCTCTACTGGTTTCTTGGTGAGGATCTTGTCTATCCAGCTGCCTCTACCCTGGGGGTGGCTAGTCCTATTTATAGGCAAAGGCCCTGGGCCTCTTCCCAAATATTGAGCGGGAAGGGCGCCAACAATTGGCCATTTTGAAGGGGAACATCGGGTACACTTATCCGGACTAAAGTTGGTCCTCGCCCGTCAAAGGCTCTGGTGGTGACGCCTGCTTGGGCTCCACAATGACTTCCTCCCTGCCGTTGGGCTGGTCTTGGTCTTGTTGCACCGAAATGGATGCCTTTGCTTAATGCTCTTGCCTGCGCTTGCTCCCTTTGCACCAAAGAGGAAAGGAGGACACTGCGCGAGCATGCACCCGCCTGGCGCCCTTGGTCGTCATGGCTTGCGTCATGGGCACCTTGTGAGGTACCCCGCCTTGAACTCTCCGCCTCCTCGTGAGCCAGCTTGATGAGGCCGTGCTTGAGGAAGCTCCTTGTCGTCCGCCCTGCGAGGCTTGGCCCCTCGTGAGGGTCTTGAGCTTGTATTGATGAAGATGGGCCGTGCTGGGCCCCCCTTTGAGCCACGCCGCAGGCCGCAGGCAGGCAAGTCTGGGGACCCCCGTTCCCAGAACGCCGACAGGTGTGTGCATACACGACAATATATCTGCTTCCCACTATTTTTATGCTTGTTCGAGGTGCCAGCCCCAAAAGAACAAATATTTTGCTTGATGGGGTTGGTAGCTCCATAATTAATAGAAGCATCAAATTAGTCATGCAACTTGGGAAGATCAAGAACACACAAACAAGTAATGAACAGATGCTCGGAGCAGTGATGTAATAGCTAGCATCAGAAAATGTAGGGTAAAACGAACAAAAAGCAGCGGAACCACATGCTAGTTTGCTGATGTGTAATTAAGCATAGAGAACATTAAGCAGTCTGATGGGACCAACAGGTGGCATCAGAACAAAACTAAAGCATATTAACTATATGTGCACTGGTATGTAATTTAGCACATGTAACATGTTCACTGCCAGAAGTATGGCCCTACAGGTGCAAGCAGAATAATGCATCTCATGAAAAACTGAATGATGCCCTGAAGAAATTCAAAGGTGCGGTGCTTATGCTAGGAAAGTGAACGTAGGCGCCGGCCGTTGGATAATAGTACCTGATTCTCAGCGGCATATGGGTATCGTTGTCATACTTGATAGCTAAGGATCGTCGATGGTGCTCGTGTTGCGGTTGAGTTTGGGCCGGCTGTCGCCGTCGCTGAACCGGCTCCGGTTCTACGGTTGCGGCGCCTATCGACATACAAGAAAGCTCATCTGTGGTAAGTGAACAGTTGCACGATAAAGAGAAAAACCGGAGGAGTACAAATTGAAGTAACCTGATGAGGCTGCGGCGTCGGTAAAGCAGGGCCGGTGGAGTTGAATATGGCGTCCGTGGAGCGGGTCCGGTGCAGTGGACGAAGGCTTCGGCGGGCGCGTTGTACAGTGCTTTCGGTGACACGAATCTGTTGTTGCGGACGAGGGCTTGTATGAAGGGCCAGCGAAGGGGCGGATGAGGGAGTCAGTGAAGGGCCTACGCTGTGGTGGACGAGGGCACCGGTTAAGCAGATCCGGTGCGGTGGACCATGATGGCGGTCAAGGAGATCTGGAGCGGTGGACAAGCCAGTCGCTGAAGCGGCTCCGGTGAAGTGGTGAGTTGGCAGTTGGGGGTTCCAAGGTGCGGAAGGTAGATCCGGCGGGGTGTGAGGTCCACCGCTGCGGCGGAGGACTAGATTCGGTGGCTTGCCGTGGTTGGGGGGGGTCGGGGAGGGGAAGGGGAGGGGCTCTGGGGAAGAATGTTGGGGGCAAAGAGGGGAAAACAATGGAGCTACCAAAGCAGCCCTTTTCCGTTCATGTGGCAGGGGTAAAACAGGAATACCGTAGGGCTAAACTTTCGGGCGCGTGATATTTCGATGTGCGCGGGAAGTTTGAAAGCTTTTGGCACCTAAAATTATAAGTATTCTGCTCTCGTACGGCCGACTATGATATCATGGCCGACAATTTGTTTGTTTTGCACGCAAAAAAAATGTGCAAGTTTTGAAAATCAGTGTCTCCAACTCGAAACTTAGATTGTCCATTCAATTCAAATATGGATCATTGAGCTACTACAAGCAAATACCATCATACGGTCCAATTCAAATGAAATTCCAAATGTGTTTATCCTAAACATGATGACAAAAGCAAGAATGTGTATGTGTATGAATAAAGTGAATGATTATAAAGTTTGAACATGCCCGTATGTGTATATCTCTAGGTTTGATATATGAATTTGAAATCATGTACCTCTGTTTAAATGAATTACAAAAGCTAATGATGGAGTCGAATTCCAAAATTCCAATCTTAGGTTTGTAATTCTGGTACATCAAGGTATATCACGCATGTTCAAAAGTATTGTTATCTCATAGTACAAACTGTGAAACAAATTGATCAACCATGAGTGCACAATATCTCAATTACGCTAAAGTATCTCAAATATAGACACCTCACTCTTTATCTGAAGTCACCCCCCACCACCACCACCACACACACACACATAGAGAAGTCGTTCTCTCCCCCATACACCAGCACACGAGCACATTAACACCCCTCTCTCTTGTAAAGTCCGGACCCCAACATAGGTCTCTATAACTTTGTCTCTCGGACATGCACACATCTCTTCCCTCACTCTCTAGGTCTCGTGCTATCTCTCTTACCCAAGCACATGCACTATGTAGAGTGTATATTTCCCATACACACAAAACGTCGCCCCCAAACGTCTATCTCCCTTGTTATGTGGTTCTCGCGCACTCACCTCACACACCACCCCCACTACAAACAAGCACACTTTGTCTCCTTGTGCACCACTCTCCTCTTTCTATCTCTCCCACATGCGGACCTGCCCCAGCTCCTTCCCTGTATACATATATGTCGTGACTCTTTGCATAGCTCCCTAATGTATAATCGTTCTCGATTTCGCACATTGTTCTCTACACCATCTATTCTAGATCTCTCATGAAGTCCCTATCACACACACGATGACTCGCTTCCCTTGCGTCTCCATTCATAGGCCAATTTCGGACAACATCAACATTGTCTCCCTATCTATACACCATTTATGGACACAAACGACCCCTCTCGCCCCCTCTCTTCCTCTCTCTCTCTCTCTCTCTCTCTCTCTCTCCGTCGCTAGTTCTCTCTTTCTCTCGCTCTCACACCCCTCTCCCACACACACACTCGATGTCTCTTCCAAATAGTCTGCTCCCCCCGCCCGCACCCGTGCTATCTCGCTACTACACATGTCACACCATTCCCCCTTCCCTTATACTAGGTTTACATCATCAGTGGTCTCTCTACTCCACATACACTCTCTCCTTGTCACACACAAACGCGTGCACAAACACACACAGACACGCACAAACACCCATTTATCTGGATCCTCATCTCTCCCCATATCCGCATGTGTATCTCACACACTCACTCTCTAATTATGTATATGTGTCTCCACGTTACACAACACAAAGCCCCATGTACATGTCTCTATCTATCCTCCACACACATAGACACAAAGAATCTGTTATCATTGCCTCAGTCTCTAACATATCGCACACGCACTCTCTCTCTCTCACACAAACACGCTCAACAAGGGTTTCCCCGTGAATAACTTACCGTCTACTCATCAACAGTCGTGGCAGTACGGCGAACACGAGACATGAAAAAGAATAAATCTACACGTGCTTAGACCACCTAGTATGACTACTAGGACTAGAGCAAGCCAAAAAGCGCGCCGCCGTCACGCCCTCCTTGTCAGCGACGGGAAAATCTTTGTTTTACACAGTCGAGAAGTCATTATGCTAAGGCCCCACATGCCGAGGCGTTGAATAGAATGTAGATGCTAGTTTACAGAAGCAAGTATCAATAATACGTTTGTATCTCCATACTTATATTTCTTCTTTTATAGAAAACCGAGTTGGTGATGATGGTACGTGTGCCATCTTGCAATATAGACTGTCCGATCTATATCTGACGGATGGAAATTAAACTAAAAGATACCCGCACCCCTCTCCACATTTGCAGACAAGGCCTTCCCTCGTTCATCCTTATCTCCAACAAACCTCATTGTTGAGCAATTAAGAAAGGAAGCCTCTGGAACAAACTGGCCTGGTGGCCGCTGCCGGCGTCGTCAATCCCCATGCCTCCGCTCAGTCCGACCACCAACCACCACCACACCCCACTCCTCTTCACCTTATCTCATATTTCTCGAGATATCATTTGTTTTTACACATGGGATTAATCCCGCAAGGGTCAATCACAACAAGTGTTTTTATAAAAAAATGCATCTTGATGTTCTGTGCAATGCACGAATCTTGCTAGTACTCCTACACAAGACTAAGTTGGTGATGCTGGTGTGTCTGCCATCCGTCGTTTCTGACCATTAGATCTACATCTAACGATTGTGAGGTAAGTTGTTGCCTTTTCTAACCAACATCCCACTTGTCTACCAATTTGCAGAAAAACCCATAATTAGTATCTTAAAACCAACCACATCCCTCCCTGACCTCACCAAAACAGCCCAAGGAATATATTATAATTGAAACATAATATATCTCTAGTGACATATGTATATCAAAATTAGGGTGTTTTGTACCAAGTTTGTGAATAAGTATTATTCTAATTATGATTCGTTGCAACGGACATGAACATTGCTAGTATTTCCAACCATGCATTTTTTCCTAGTATTCCATAGTTTCGAGTTTTCCATCAAGATATTAGTCACTCATGGTTGATATTTACTTTCAGTCATGTACACATATGCACTATGTAACTAGCCTTGCTTAATGGCTACCAAAGCTTAACTTTCACTCCTACTTACAATATGTAGAGTATTTAACAAAAAACTACCACTTTCAACCAGCCCTAAGAAGAATCTATTGTACAAAAAATAGCAAAAACATACCCAAAATTTCTTAATCCATGCAGAAAACTACTACCTAGTACTCCTACCGATTAGGTTCGTTTAAACCCATTTATGACTGGGTTGGCCCACACGTTCGTGCTGACGAGGCAGCTTAACCAACACATTTTGTTTGACCGTTGACACGAGGGACCCACATCTGACCTTCTATCTGTTATTCCCCCTCAAATCATTATTTTTCCTGAACATTACTTCAAACAGTACTGATGCGTGTTCGTCGGTGGCGCGGTGATGAGCGAGTTGGCCGCCGCTCCGCCGGACGGGCCGGACGCCACGCTGGCCTCCGCACGGGTTGGCAAGCTGGCCCGAGCGTGACTCACGAGCGAGCAAGCCGCCGCGCTGGCCTTCACTCGAGCCAGATGGCTGGCCTGAGCGCGGCGCGCGCAAGCAAGCCGCCGCGTTGCCGTGTCAATCTAGCTAGCAAACCTTGCAGACAAGCAGCTGGACGGAGCTATCTTGGCTAGCTAGCGGCCACGAGCGCCGGACGGAGCTGGCATCCGGGCTGCCGCAACATGGTCTCCGCACCGCCGGCGGTTTTGACCTTGCCTTCTGCCAGCGGCGGTAGCTGTGTCCCATGGCCGAGGATGACTAGGTGGATGGGCCGGAGGTAGGAGGTCACTCGAGGATTTTGGTTGGTAAGAGCATGTATAATGGTTGATAATGTAGTCTTATCTTAAGTCTGCCACGTATGCAAGTGGTAGTAGTTTCTTGGCATTTTAGTGGTTTCTTGCATTATTAGGGGTTTCTTGTAAGGAACAATGTACGTACTACTAGCGACAAATGGCGATTCTAGGTTGCGTTGTACTCCAATGAGTACTACTAGTGGTCGCGGGAGTGTATACTTCATTTTGTGGGTTCGATCCCGGCCGAACGCACGGCGGCCATTTAAAAAAAATAGTACTACTACACTTCGCTGCGAGCCAATATTTTACACGGGTAGTTTGAGTTTTGAAGTCAAACGGACGAGCGGCCCCACAATCTGGGTGCACTGGACAACCTAGCCACATCAACGGGTTTTCCTTCCCAGCATCCCGTGGCTCGCGTGCTCGCCCTAGCTGCACCTCGCTTGCAGCTTCCTCATCAGCTAGTAGCATATTTAAACTAGCGCCTCCCAATTAAGCCCTAGGAGCCGAAAAAGCCAGGCGGGGCATTGGGAACTGTGCAATATGGCTCTGTAGCTTGTGGCGTTGCACGCATGGACTTCACTCCATTATCGGCTCTACTATAAAAGAAATTCCTCTTGACGTGTTTTTTTGGAAACGGAGGCAAAAGCTTTGCTTCATCTCATTCATAAAGAAGGAACTACTAACAAAGTTCGACGAGATCCATTACACCTCCACAAATGGAAGTGAAAAGCCTAGTCTCGCTGTATCAAATAACTCAAATGTTCTGCCCCCGCAGACCGCAGTAACCGTCGCTGATAAAAAGGCTGCTAGTGTGTGCGTGAGAGGAGCGGCTGAGTAGGCCAGCTACTCCTACGTGAGAGGAGCGGCTGAATATAGCACCGAGAGTACCAACTAGGCCACTATGCAGGTGTACTTCCCCTGCATTGATAGTACAACAATGGTTCTAGAGAACAGTAGTACCCTCCACTTCCAACTGTAGCTCCTTGGCCCTGAGATTCAAGAGTTCAAAACTGGTGCACTATACTAGACTAGACTAGAAGTACAGTACATCACACTACTAGTTGAGACAAGTAGTACTGGTACTGCTACAGTACGAGTACGTACTCCTCTGTCACATAATGTAAGACGTTTTTTGACACTAGTTGGCGTGTCCAAAAAATGGCAAAAACATACCCCAAATTTCTTAATCCACGCCAAAAACTACTACCTAGTGCCAAAAATTTCTTACTAGTGCTATTATTTACAGTATAATGCAATCCCATAACGTCCCATAATGCTAATACTAGTAGTAAATAATAGCCTCACCCCTTCGCTGAGGAACGATCTACAGTTGGAAGGGACGAGGCCCTGCGGTTACTACGCTCTTATCTCCTCCTCGCTAGTTCCCCTCCCCCGAAGAGAAGGCAGTTCGTCGCTGCTCCCATGGATTCGCCAGGCGGTTCTCCTCCTCGTCGGGGCTGGGAGACCTTGGATGATGATCCTCTGGGGGAAATCGCACGCCGCTCCGACGTCCTCACCGCCGCAAGACTCGGTGCTTCCTGCACCAACATTTTCAAGATGCTGCTTAAACAGGCTTGGGAAAAGGCCATGCTTGTTGGTCTTCCATGCGTCCTCGAGGAGAAGGTTCTTCTATGGGACAATCCTTTGAACAGGCCACCGCTCCATGGCCATGGTTGCACGTTGACTCCGGTAGAGTTTCCGACATTGAGAGGTAGTCGGATTTTGTCCGATGAGCAGGTTAGTAATGGAGTTTGATCATGTAGTACTTAGTTATTCCATTTCCATCACGTAATTTCTCCACTGCCCGCCGTCTTATATATAGGTCTAGGTCGGTGCCAATGAAGATTGGCTTGCATACCTCCGGCCGGATACCACCATCATTTTGCACAACATCCACAGCAGTGCGGCTATTCCGGTAGACCCCTTCTCCACCATTGGGATCGGCCTTCCGGACTGGCTGGGCTTGAATACGTATGATGATGCCTACATGAGATTGAAGAAGATAGCAATTGCGGACCCACCGACAAAGCGACGCGGCTACGACGATTACTATCTCATCGCGGTGTTCGACATAAGGATTGCCATCAATGCAAGATGCAGTAACGGCAGAGGCTGGCGCATGTTGGCGGCGGCAGATTTGTACCCCTACACGTTCGAAGACGCCGTGCGCCATCTAGGCCGCATCTTCGCGGTGACAAGCCAGGGGACTTGTTTCATCTGGTTGCCATCCTACGATACAGGAGATTACAAACGGAATGCACAAACCATCATTTGCATCCCTGACGGTACTCCATTATTTTGCAGGGACCAGTCATCCCCCGATCAAAATAAGATTGCCGATCCTGGATGTGCATTTGCATCCGCGATTCGGTCTAACCTGGAACCTTGTAGCTGACTTTGGCATATTGGGATCAACTATCTTAGCAGTCGTTACCCATGGTACCACTGATGTGCAACATGGTCACACAATCTACCATGATCGGACCGTCACCATCTACCCAGGTATTCCATTTTTAACCCTCTCGTCTTCTCTTTCATTGTTGTACTAGTAGTATACTTAGTACTACTAGTAGGAGTACTTTTTACCTTGGAGGACGCGTATAGCTAGCTAGGCCCTTGAAGACTTGAACCCACTAACTGCCACCATTTTTGTTTTTCCATGTCTTACTATCTCATCCATGTAGCCAAGAGTGGCTATATATAATAAGCCGGTTATTTTACTTCCTCTATACCGGAGTAGTACTATTTGCTGCACAGTATTACTGACCGCCATATTTGAGCACAACATTATTATGCATGGACCTTGAATATGTACGTCACCATGTGTCCAGATCTGGGATGCCGCGTGTACCAGATGAACGGCGCCGAGTTCAACCCCTGTGATGCTACGTGGGTGCCGAGGAACACTCTTGGAGAGTACTCGCTTTTCATCGGGGACAACTACCCCATTGTGAAGCGGATGCCACCTTCCATGCACGATACGGAAGGCCTGCCGTTCATGAAGCATGGTTGTGTCTTCAGTGCGCGCCACCGGATGAACGACATGCTGGGACACGCTATCCCTGATTTATGCCGCTTCAGCTTGGATGAGTCTCCATCGTGTGGAACCGGACTAGAAAGATGCGACAATGATTCCCGTTGCCCACTGCTATGGATCGTGCCATCCATGAAGAACACCTGGGACTGGAACCTGGAGTAGGACATGCATGTAGCCCATCTATAACGTGTAAGTGGAGTATGGTAATTGTGAACGGTAGCGCTGTGAATATATGTAGACTAGTCGTGCACAAATTTATCACATGAATTGGAGATGAACTTGTGTGGCATACTGGCATTTGTCCTTTAGAATTTATTACTAGTAAATGTGTTATGTGTACGTGCAACTTGTGTGGTTGTTGCACGGGCTCCAACATGCTCTTTGAGAAAAAAAGGTGGCACAACTTTGGATATACGTGACGTGGCGGCATCATACAGTAGCATCGTTCGCTATAGTTGTAGTACACTCCTACTAGGACGACAACTCCTATAAAACCTTGCGCTTGGCTCTTTGCCTCTTCGGGAGGTTCAACAGTTCGTACTTGTGTGAACCTTGCACTTGCCTCTTCGCCTCTTCGGAAGGTCCAACAATGATGACACTACAATACAATATGCTTCTGGCAATCTGACACCGATTGAACTGCTGCACGTCCACCGCGAGGGCGAGGGCGAGGGCGAGGGAGAGGAAGAGGGAGAGGGCGCTGTAGTCAAAACCCTCTCCTCGTCCTGCGAACCACCGCGCGCGTGGGCGAGGGAGAGGCGTAGTAAGCAAGCTTCTCCTCGTTCGGCGAGTTGACGGGACACATCAAAGCAGTACTAGTACTATTAGTAGTCCATACTGCGTCCTTTCCGATTAATATGGCTTAATTTGAAACGAGAAAAATACACTGGCGGTCAACGTATGTAACAATATGCTCTTTACGGTCACTATATATAGTTTTGCGTCGATTATACGATCACTAGCTCATCGTAGAGCACCGTATTGCACCCTACTTACCGGCCACATAGTCGACGTGGCACTTTGTTGACTGGTTAAATTGTCACCTGGTTTCTGGGTCCCACTTGTTAGTTGGCAGAGCAAAGAAATTAGTTAAACAAAACTTTATGCAGGCGCGACATGAGTCCAACCCTTGCGCCCGAATCGCCCTGGCTGTGTATGTGAGTGCATGCACGTGTCCTCCCTCGATCTTCCAACAAAGATTGTACATCGGCTATAAAACAAAGAGTGTAGTAGTACATGATGTACATCTACACTTCCAATGCATTTAGCCTTTAATCTAAATCGATATTGATTGACTAATGCACCAACTTGTGCTGTAGGTATAGGCTACATGTCTATCCTTAATTACAGCATGCAACGGCCTTCATTTAATCTTCTTATCTCAATGGTCGCATGCACACATAAGTCTGCTACTTTTGGGCGTTAATTATACCCTGGTCAATGTGTAAATCTCTAAATGTACAGTCTTTCACGGACGTAGGGAGTAGGTTGAGCACTTGAGCGTGAGCGTGTGTGTTGCGTCGTGTGCTGTGTGCAGCATGGGTGCGTGAGTGTTGCGTGCGTCCATGTGGAGTACGTGTGAGTGTTGCATGCTGCATGCATGCATGCATGCATGCGGCTTACTCCCTCCCATTGACATGTTCATATTTCAAGCTTCCTCTGTTCCCTCCATATGGTGATACTCCCTCTGTTCCCAAATAGTACGGAGTAAAAGCCTCCCTCTGTTCCCAAATATGGAGTATTTGTCTTTCTACAGATTTCAACAAGTGACTAGGTATGGAGCAAAATGAGTGAAGTGAGCGTAGAGGCATAGGGATACTGTAGAAAGGAAGTCCTCGCGATCCATCATTCCCCATCTCGGTCAGAGAGAACTATTCAACTAGTCTTCGCAGTGAAGTGACAATACACGCTGCAGCAGATGGGACACGTAATTAATAAGTTGAACCAGCATGTTGGTGTTACTAAATCAGCCTTACCCAGTACTGCCATCATGTTTGCCAGTAGAGCACGCTTCCGCAAATACGCCTACGCACCTCTGTCCTCCATTAACTGACATATGGGCCCTCTTGTGGTAGACCCACATGTCATCGGTGTAACTATTTACACTCCGAAGGACGGTGCCTATATCCTGGTAGTAGTACTAGTAGAATTGAGATTTAATGCATTTTCTTCCCCGTCTTCCACTCTTCTTCCTCCTCTATTCTTCTTCCTCCTCTCTTCCCCATCATCGGCCGCACACCATTTACCCCCGCTCACTACTCGCCCGCCCGCGCCATCTTCCTTGGTAGCTCGCGCGTACCATATCCCCCCGCTCACTGCTCAGCCACACGAGGAGAAGCTTCTTCGCTCGCCCGCCCGAATCCACTTCCCCGCTGGCTCGCAGGCACCGAAAACCCTAATGGCATAACCCACTAACACGCAGAGCCACGATTGGAATTCCCTCCCCGATGTTCTCTTGGAGCAGATCTGTAGTCGTATGGACCTACTCAGCACCGTCCGTCTCGCCGCATGCTCGGTGTCTTTGTACCGTCCACTTGATGAGGACATCAATACCATTGTTACACCCACAGCCCCTACTGCTACATATACTGGACCAATTACTAGAGCACACGCCCGCCAATTAAATTACCAGGTACTTTCGTTTCTTGGTAATGATTCTAATGTTCATGAGAATATGATGCTGCCTAAATTGGATACATTTGTTTTGCTTACAAATGAAGGGCCTTGCTTGGAGAAGGATGGACATTGGAGCACGAACAAGCATGGAGATGATGGCATGCGCAAGGGGAACAAGAACAGAGTTACAAGTGATGATTTTAGGACTTTGAAGCCACCATAATGGGTGCATGAAGCCTTGGACGAAATATACAAGATGCCACTTCATAAATTTCGTCCCGAGGCTATTCTAGGTGTTGCGTCACCTTATTATTGGTCCAGGCCCATGTAATTTTGAAATACATAAGTATAGGCTATTTTTAGAGTCCGTATGTGTGGGGAAACAAGAGATAGGGTTGATTTCGGACCCCTCCACCAAGGGCCATGAAATTCCCCCCTCTTCCTCCATATATACAGCCCCTAGGGCACCGTTTAGACTTTGGGTTTTGTTTAGATTAAAGTTCATCATAGCTGCAACTTCGCGTGCTTCATTTGTGTTCAACGACCAGACAAAGGTGTCACAAAACCCCACCTTGATCAATAAAGCTTTCCTCTTATATTCGCAATATCCAGATTGCAATCTTAGTTTCTTGCTTGTTCTTCGTTTGCCTGCAGGAAACAGACCTTCATGGTCAGGTTGATCGTGCTCCGGCGTGGTCAATAACCTCTTGGAGTTGGTTTAGCGATTTCTAAGGCGCGACGTCCTCGCACGTTCGTAGTCGGATCGTCAAAGTCGACTTCCTCCAAAACGATAGCCACCATCTCATCGAAAGACGGGACACCTTTGCCTCTATCAAGTGGTATCAGAGCTAGGTTGCTCGGTGAGATTTTATAGTTTTTTGTAGTTTAGATCGAGTCTGTTCTTCATACCTATAGTCCACGAAAAAGCCACACAAAAAAATTAGGGTTAGTTCATCATATCCGAACCAGTCTGAGCCATTGCATAATCTTTTCTGTATTTGCGTTGTTGAATTTGCGGTTGCATCGTCATGTCTAGTTGCTGGTCTTAGTGTCTAGTCCTTTAGAGTTTCGAGTTCTATTCACAAGTTGTCACGCTGCCGCCGCATCATCAGCATCTGGTATCAGAGCACTTTAGAACTCGAAACTCTATCACCACTTGTCTGCAACCGGCCGGCTCTTTTCAAGACACCCTGCTTGCTGATGCCCGATCCTCACAGGTGGCCCAGACACCGACTTGACGATCCTACGGAGGTTGCCGTGGTGCCCCTAGACATGCTACCACTACCCGTCCACCTATCCTTCATGCACGGCCACTACTGGGCGGGCATGAAGGCCAACTGGATCATCCTCATCCACCACACTGCTAGTCCGTGGCGCCTCGTGGATATCTACACCCAGCGAGAGATCACCCTTCCATCGTTGGATACCGCCGACATCGAGCCTCGCGGCCCGCCGGACACTCCTGCCTACTACGCACGAGACGCGTCAAGATTTTGGCTCGACCTCTGTTTGCAGAAAGTTGTAATCTGCGAAGTGCCCACACCATTAGAAGACTACATGGATTACAAGCTCATTGCCTTGTTCAAGATGGGATTAGTCTATCTGGAATCCGGTCGCCATACATGGTTATGGCTCATCATTAATCCTGTTGAGGCAACATTAGTGTCTAATGCAATAGTGCACGATGGCATCGTTTACGCGGTCGACGCACAGATGGGCTGCCTATACTGGTGGAATCTATCTTCATGTAATTGTTCTACCTCATCTCATCTTTACCTTATGAATACGACTACCTGTTCATTTGTTACAAATTTAGAATGCATAGCATGTCTATAACCACATCATTGCTATATGTTCCTCTCATTTCCTAGATTTTTATGACCACACATGTTATTGTTAGAGTTGATATGAGAACAATTGGCATCTAATGATTGTTAGAATACATATTATGAGCATAACATCATGATTGCTATATGTTACTCTCGTTTACAAGATTTTTATAACAACGCATGTTATTGCTTAGAGTTGATATGGGAATAGTAGTAGTAAGTGCTATGGTAGAATATGAGTAGGCGCTGTCATAGCTGTTTTCCTATCATTATTACATGATGTTAGAACCATGATGTGTTGCTATAATATGAAAGCCATTGGCTTATTTTTTTAACTTGGGGTATGATTATGACCACGGCATTGCAATTCTCTGTCTATGATATGTGTCACTGTTATAATAATCTTAATTCCACACATACTCTGAACTTGATTGTTTATTTTTGTCCTTTTGGTCTCCAATTTGAATTGTTGCAGCAGACGCAAATGCGTTTGCCTTCATGATTCCAGGACCTGGAATCATACCAGCCGATGGGTGCTGGTTTATCACTCGTTCAGCTGACGGCGGTCATTTGATGCTCATTCGCACGTACCAAATTGACCAAACCATTACATCAAACCACATGCAGTACAGTGCATGGGACGTTCGTGACATTGATGGCTATGGCTGCTTCGTGTTCGAGAAAGATCCCAGCTCCGTTGGGCCAGGCGTATTCAACTGGAGGCGGGTTTACAGCCTCGACAACCACTCCTTGTTCCTCGGGCTCAATTATCCGATCATCCAACCAATCATCGATCATACACCGGCGATGATTACCATGCTATGCAACTTCCATTCGCGAGGGGGGCTGTGTTTACACATCATACCATGGGTTTCATGAATCACCATATCCAGAGATTCGTCGACACAGCTTGTTTCCAGGTAATCTTCAGTGTGTGAAAGGCATCAAGCTTCCATGCGATGGATGGCTTTTGCAAACCCGACATGCAGCGATGTGGTTCATGCCAACAACAAATATGCACAACTTGATTCGTGCTAATATCTAGACTGAGCCATGTATTCTGCTGCTGTAGCACGACCCTCTTTTGTTGGATATTATGTACTGTTGTTAGTTTGAAGCACTCCTCTGGTTTGAAGGACAGATACCTTCCTAGGGGCAAGTGCATCCTAACTCACTTGCATAGGATGTACTGATAATGATGATGGAGATACTGTGGATATAAAGCTGAATCATTTGTTTCGAAACAAATTCTCAGGAACCTGATTTTTATTTGATGGGTAGCATAAGCACCCGCCGTTCGAATTCCCAGTTCTGCAATTTTTTTGAAACAAGTGCATGCACTTATTATCATGATAAAAAACAATATCCATGCTGCATCCCAGTTATTAGTCTGTGCTTGCAGAATTCTCTCGTCTATTGAGCACGTATATTGTTTTTTCAGGTCGAGCAAGTTTCAACTGGGTTGTAGACTGCCCAGGGTTGGTTTTGTTTTTAACAGGCCCAGCCCATGACGACAACGGGGCACAAAGATCCAGCAGGTATCTACTGGCCTCTGGCTCGCCAGCGTTAGTTATATTTCGTTTTACAACATCCGCAGGTAGTTTTTTACTGAATCAAACACATAGCCCAGTTTTATTTTCCTCTTGAAACGCACGTCCTACATCCGTTTTCTAATCTCTACCTATAGTTTTACTAGTTCATATACACATGTCATTATATTGAAAACGCATAAAATTCCCTTTTCATATTTACATCCTTATTTTTGTTGTTTTTTCCCACCCAACGCTGATTTTTTTACCACTGGTTTTCCCTTAAACCAACTCAATTGTCCCACGTCTTATTTGCTTACAAAAACAAAACGATTTTTTTGGCAAATCAATAAGTTCTTAAAAATGTTTATCATTTCGGGATTACAACAGTTTGGACTCCACCGAAATATGCAAAATAAGGTTGAACTTTTTGACCGTGGTCCTGGGCAGAAAATGGGCTGTAATAAATTACTTAAGAATTAGCAAATGTGCTACAAATTATAAAAAATAGCAAATGGGCTGCAAATTATAAAAAATAGCAAATGGGCTTTATGTTGTCCGCCGCAGATTTGGAGGCTGACTTGTGGGCCTACTAAGTTCATGCGTACACAAGGTTCCTTAAAAAAGAAACTTAGTCAACAATCGACTCTACCAGCGTCAGACCGTTAGATCTCAATCTAACGGCAATCGTGCTTCTTCAGTCTCTGATCTTCCTGCCCCAGCCGCCCAAACCAGCACCGTCGGAACCGCCTGCTCCCGCCTCCCGTGGCCGGCAGTGCTGCTGGGCAGGCCTCATGGCCCCATCATACTCGCATCCCTGGCCTGTCTATCCCTCTAGTCACCCACATATCCTGTTATTTTCCGGCGACGGCAGCCGAACCAGTCAACCCTCGTGCGCTCCACCGCATGGGCAGCCCTCGTGCTCTTCGCCGGCTCCGTGTCGTTCCCTTCGTAGGCCTTGCCGTCGTCCACCGCCCTGGTGCTCTCGGCGCGGCATGGTCAACGTTGTCCATTCAATGGTCGTAGTGCTTCTTCAACCTCTGGTCTTCTTGCCCCAGCCGCCCAAAGCTGCGCTGGTCGTGTCGCATGCTCCTGCCTCCTGTGGCCGGCTGTGCTGCCGCGGAGGCCTCACCATCCCCATACTACTCCCACCGCTGGCCAGGCCATCCCTCCACTCACCCACTCCCCCTGTTATTCTGCGGTGATGGCAGCCTCACACCGCAGCCGAACCAGTGAACCCTCATACTCGTCTCCGCGTGGGCATCCACTGCCGCGTCTTCCCCGGCTCTGCGTCATCCCCTTCCTAGGCCTCGCCATCTTCCACCGCCCTGGTGCTCTCGGCGCGGCGTGGTCAATGTGGTCAACGACCGACTTCCATCGGGAGAGTATTGTACGTGGAGAGGCTGACAGCTGGGTCCACGACAGCCGCAAGGAAGTGCCTCCTTATTAGGATCAAAATAATTATTCCTCCACCTGACAGTAGGGACCCACCGGACGGGCCACCAGTATTTCGCGGAAAAAACGTTTCCCTCCTGACTGCTGTGACCCACCAGACGGGCCACCGTATTTCGCAAAAAAAACCGTTTGCCCCTGACTGCTAGGACCCACCGGACGTACCACCGTATTTCCCGAAAAAACGTTCCCCCCGCTGTCTGCTTGGACCCACCGGAAGTGCCCCCTTATTACGCACAAAAAAATGAATACTCCCCCTGCTAGCTGGGACCCACCATGGTGGGAGGCTGACTTGTGGGCCTACTAAGTTGACAGGGACAGAGGGCTTTGTCAACTTAGTCAATATGCACGATTCTAGCTCCAGTGACCGTACGATGTCCATCCAATGGCCGTCGTGCTTCTTCAATCTCTGCTCTTCCTGCTCCAGCTGCTCAAACAAGCGCCGGCGGGACTGCCTGCTCCCTCCTCCCCGCGGCCGGCTGTGCTGCCGCGCAGGTCTCACCATCCCATCGTACTCCCATCGCTGGCCTAGCCATCCATCTACTCACCCACACAGCCACACCTGCTGTTATTCTCCGGCGAGGCAGATGAACCAGTAAACCCTCATACAGTCGTAGTCCCCTCTGCGTGGGAAACAACTGCCGAGTCTTCCCTGCCTCTGTGTCGTTCCCTTCCTAGGTGTCACATCCCTAATTCTGGTCTGACCTATGCCAGCTTCCATGTGTGCATCATGTTTAAATTCAAATGAAATTTGAATTGAGGAATTTTCAAAGCCTCAGAAAACCCCTAAAAATAACCAACATTTAAATCTCATCAAATGAGTCCAAGAAAATGTTCCTGTTATTCTGTGAAAATATTGGCATGAGGTGAAATTCAAACCAATGTTTTTGGAGTCACAAAAATAATTTATTCGGGCCTTTGATTTAAATCAATAATATATTTGGGTTGAAATTATTTCTGTTATATAAGAAATAATGTCCAAGTAATCCTAAACTGAAATGTTCCATGTTGGGTTTATTCCATACAGTGAGCATGAGCAGTTTGGTGATTTTTGAAAGTGCCTGGGTATTTCTAGAAAAGCCACAAACTTGAAGAAATAATAGAAAACAATACAAAATAGAGAAGAGAGAGTGAGAATTTTACCTGGGCCACTTACCTGGCCGGCCCAGCTAGCAGCCCACCTGCTGGCCCAGCCCAGCAGCCCTCCCCCTGTCGTCTTCCTCCTGCCAAGAGGACAGACAGGTGCGTGGCAAGCGCGCCGACGACGCCTTGCCACCTCCTGCTTCCCGCCGCTGCCCTGGTGCACCTGGAGATGCCACGACACCCCCCGGACCCTCTGCACCTCTCCCCTGTCTTGCTGGACCTCCTCCCCCTACTCTGCATCTTTTCGCGGCGCCACCGAACGCTGCCGTCGCCGCCGCTTGCTGCTGCCGCGGCCACCGCCTCCCCCTCGCTTCTCTGACCATCCCACGAGCTCCGCCTAGAACCCGAGCACCTCTCCGCCGACCCACGCAAGGCCGGAGGACCCCAAGACGATGTCGCGGCCTTTCTTCCCCATCCACGGCTGCCGGATGCTGCCGCCCGATTCGCCATCTCCGCCGCCTTCCCGAGCACGCCGACCCGCTCTTCGACCTCATCGTGAGCCTCTGCGCCGAACCTCTCTCTCCCCGCGCTCTTTTGCTCTCTGTAGATCGTGGTTTTACCGGAGCCGAGAGCCGGCCGCCGCCGTTCTTGATGTTGTCGTAGCCAGAGCTAGCAAAGCTCATGCCCGAGCATGGCTACGTGCTCATCAGCTCCGCAGTAAGCTAACGCCGCCACCAGCTCGTCCTCTCGTGCACCATAGCGCTACGCCGCTCGAACCCGTAGCTCCGGCCGCCGCCGTTGACCCCGGCCTCCCTGTGCTCAGCTGCGTGCGCCCCTAGATGCGCGGGAGCACGGGCTCCCTCCTGGTGCCCTCAGCGTGCCCAACCGCAACCTGTAGCGCCGCCCCGACCAACTCCGGCGAGTTCCCGACGCTGTTGTGGTCGTCGGCGTCACCTGCTGACGTGGCGCCGGTTAATTAGCGCTAATAACCCCGCTAAACACCCCTAGGGCCACTGCCATGTGGGCCCTAGTGCCTGCTTAGGTTAGTTTAATTTCCTGCTTAAATTAGTTCATAACCCAACGGGCCCCACGTGTCAGAGTTGACCAAGCTGACGTGTCTGTTGACCGGGCCCACCTGTCAGCGTCACTAACCAGCCCCAGTCACTGACCAGTGGACCCCACTGGCCAGGTTTGACCTGGAGGCGCCCAGTTGACCTGCTGACATCAGGGTGATGTCATGCTGACGCAATATGTATTTTCTGGATTTATTTTATTTCAGGAAATTCCAGAAAATGCCCTAAATTCTATAAATCATATAAATTCAATCGTAACTCCAAATGAAATAAATTATATATGAAAAATGATCAGAAAAATCCAATCTATCCATCCATACTATTTTCATGCATGTTAGAAGAACTTTTGTTCACTGTTTAGGTAAAATCAATTAAATGGCATCTGATTAATCACATATGGAGTTTGAATTTGAATCTTGTATTCAAACCAACTTCATTTAATCTGTTGCTAGTTGCATTAGCTCAAATCACAGCATATTGCCATGTCATGATCATGCATCATATTGTGCATTGCATTGATTATGTTCTTCCTTGTTTGCCGGTGTTTGTCCCCTCTCGATAGACGTGGTTCTGACGATGAGATCGATGACACCGATGAAGAGATATACTATCTTCAGAAGTGCCAGGCAAGCAAAACCCCCTTGTTCATTCCGATACAATCCCATTCTCTTGCTCCTACTCTATTTTACTACATTAGGACAACAACGATACAACTGTTACTTGTTGCAGTAGTTGAACCCCTTTATCCTCTGCATGACCTGTCATTGCCACAGTAAATAGATGAAACCCACTAGCATGAGTAGGAGTTGTTTGAGCCCTGATGTGCCTACTCATTCATGCTTGTTTGTCATGCCTGCTACTACTTAGAGTTGAGTCAGGTCTGATTCATCGGGGATGAATCAGAGGTGTGTGAACATGTCCTACTATGTGTGAGCTAAGTGTGTGAACACGATTTGGTAAAGGTAGCGGTGAGAGGCCATGTAGGAGTACATGGTGGGTTGTCTCATTGAAACCGTCCTCAGGAACTAAGTTCTATGTTTGTGATCCATGAACAGTTACTACCACACATTGGGCTCCGGGCAGTCCAAGCTCTCTCGGCTTATTAATCAACTTGATCTCTGTCCATGAGTTGCAACTAGTTTCTGGTGTTTGTAGGTAGTGTTAGTAGTCTACCAAGTGGCACCCGGTACAGGTGGGCTTGGGAAAGACTAGGCACAGTGGCACGGTGTACCAAGTGGCACCCAGATGGTGGGCTTGGGAACCCTGCTCACATCGTTTGGGGTCGTGAGCGACACCCCGGCCGGATCTCCTTGCGGATGGAACCCAAATAGGCGATAAACCTGGATGAGAGACTTGTGTGGTTAGTCAGGTCGTGGCCGACTCCCTCGCCAGGCTTCCACTTGAAGGTTGCCAAGATACACGAGGTGTACATGGCGGCAAGTGACGAGAGCGTGTGTGAAGAAGTACACCCCTGCAGGGTTAATATGATCTATTAGAATAGCCGTGTCCGTGGTAAAGGACCTCTGGGTTGCCTGTACAGTTCATAGACAAGTGAAAGTGGATACTTTAAAATGCGCAAGACAAGCGTGAGTGCTATGGATGGCGTTCTCGTAGGGAGACGGGAGCGGATCCATAGTGGTGTATTGATATGGTGAATATGTGGACTCGTGTGCGCCACCTCAAAAGAGTTACTTGCAGTCGTAGTTCAGGATAGCCACCGAGTCAAAGATGGCTTGCTGCAGTTAAACCCCACCATCCCCTTTGTTGATAATGATGCATATGTAGTTAGTTTTGATGTAAGTCTTGCTGGGTACATTTGTACTCACGTTTGCCTATTTTACGTTTTTGCAGAGACTTCCGTCTCACTAGTAGTTCCGCGTGGACTTCGACGTTTAGTTTGTTACCTCAGCTACGATCTTGTGCCCTCGGCAGGATCTGGTAGATAGTCAGGCTTTTCAACCTTTTTCATTTATAGATGTCTATACCCAGACATGTTAAGCTTCCGCTTGTGCTTTGACTTGTATGCTCTGAATGTTGGGTCATGAGACCCATGTTTGTAATATCTCGCTCCTCGGAGCCTATTGAATAAAATACTTGAGTTGTAGAGTCATGTTGTGATGCCATGTTGTATTTGCACATATCGAGCATATTGTGTGTATGTTATTGAAATGCTTGGTATGTGTGGGATCTGACTATCTAGTTGTTTATCCTTAGTAGCCTCCCTTACCGGGAAATGTCTCCTAGTGCTTCCACTGAGCCATGGTAGCTTGCTACTGCTCCGGAACACTTAGGCCGGCCGACATGTGTCCTTCTTCGTTCCTGTGTCTGTCCCTTCGGGGAAATGTCACGTGATGAATACCGGAGTCCTGTTAGCCCGCTACAGCCCGGTTCACCGGGGTCCTGCTAGCCCAGTGCTACAGCCTGGATCCACTCGCTGATGTCCGACATGTTCGATGCTGGGTCATGGATGCCTGTCCCTGTAAGTTTGTGCCACTTTGGGTTTATGACTATCCATGTCATCCCGGGCTCCTTATCATATGGATGCTAGCGACACTATCATATACGTGTGCTAAAGGCGCAAACGGTCCCGGGCAAAGGTAAGGCGACACCCGTGGGAATACCGTGCGTGAGGCCGCAAAGTGATATGAGGTGTTACATGCTAGATCGATGTGGCATTGAGTCTGGGTCCTGACAGCTTTGGTATTAGAGCTTGACTGCCTGTAGGACTCCCTGTGCCCAGCTGTGTGCGCCCCTAGATGCATGGGAGCACGAGCTCCCTCCTGGTGCCCTTACGTGCCCAGCCGCAGCCTGTAGCGCCGCCCCGACCAACTCCGGCGAGTTCCCGCCACTGCTGTGGTCGCCGGCGTCACCTGCTGACGTGGCGCCGGTTAATTAGCGCTAATAACCCCGCTACACACCCCCAGGGCCACTGCCATGTGGGCCCTAGTGCCTGCTTAGGTTAGTTTAATTTCCTGCTTAAATTAGTTCATAACCCAACGGGCCCCACGTGTCAGAGTTGACCAAGCTGACGTGTCTGTTGACCGGGCCCACCTGTCAGCGTCACTAACCAGCCCCAGTCACTGACCAGTGGACCCCACTGGTTAGGTTTGACCTGGAGGCGCCCAGTTGACCTGCTGACATCAGGGTGATGTCATGCTGATGCAATATGTATTTTCTGGATTTATTTTACTTCAGGAAATTCTGGAAAATGCCCTAAACTTCTAAAAATCATATAAATTCAACCATAACTCCAAATGAAATAAATTATATATGAAAAATGATTAGAAAAATCCAATCTATCCATCCGTACCATTTTCATGCATGTTAGAAGAACTTTTGTTAACTTTTTAGGTCAAATAAATTAAATGGCATTTGATTAATCACATATGGAGTTTGAATTTGAATCTTGTATTCAAACCAACTTCATTTAATCTGTTGCTAGTTTCATTAGCTCAAATCACAGCATATTGCCATGTCATGATCATGCATCATATTGTGCATTGCATTGATTGTGTTCTTCCTTGTTTGCCGGTGTTTGTCCCCTCTCGATAGACGTGGTTCTGACGATGAGATCGATGACACCGATGAAGAGATATACTATCTTCAGAAGTGCCAGGCAAGCAGAACCCCCTTGTTCATTCCGATACAATCCCACTCTCTCGCTCCTGCTCTATTTTACTGCATTAGGACAACAACGATACAACTGTTACTTGCTGCGGTAGTTGAACCCCTTTATCCTCTGCATGACCTGTCATTGCCACAGTAAATAGATGAAACCCACTAGCATGAGTAGGAGTTGTTTGAGCCCTGATGTGCCTACTCATTCATGCTTGTTTGTCATGCCTGCTACTGCTTAGAGTTGAGTCAGGTCTGATTCATCGGGGATGAATCAGAGGTGTGTGAACATGTCCTACTATGTGTGAGCTAAGTGTGTGAACACGATTTGGTAAAGGTAGCGGTGAGAGGCCATGTAGGAGTACATAATGGGTTGTCTCATTGAAACCGTCCTCAAGAACTGAGTTCTGTGTTTGTGATCCATGAACAGTTACTACCACACATTGGGCTCCGGGCACTCCAAGCTCTCTCAGCTTATTAATCAACTTGATCTCTGTCCAGGAGTTGCAACTAGTTTCTGGTGTTTGTAGGTAGTGTTAGTAGTCTACCAAGTGGCACCCGGTACAGGTGGGCTTGGGACAGACTAGGCACAGTGGCACGGTGTACCAAGTGGCACCCGGATGGTGGGCTTGGGAACCCTGCTCACATCGTTTGGGGCCGTGAGCGACACCCCGGCCGGATCTCCTTGCGGATGGAACCCGAATAGGCGATAAACCTGGATGAGAGACTTGTGTGGTTAGTCAGGTCGTGGCCGACTCCCTCGCCAGGCTTCCGCTTGAAGGTTGCCGAGATACACGAGGTGTACATGGCGGTAAGTGGCGAGAGCGTGTGTGAAGAAGTACACCCCTGCAGGGTTAATATGATCTATTCGAATAGTCGTGTCCGTGGTAAAGGACCTCTCGGTTGCCTGTACAGTTCATAGACAAGTGAAAGTGGATACTTTAAAATGCACAAGACAAGCGTGAGTGCTATGGATGGCATTCTCGTAGGGAGACGGGAGTGGATCCATAGTGGTGTATTGATATGGTGAATATGTGAACTCGTGTGCGCCACCACAAAAGAGTTACTTGCAGTCGTAGTTTAGGATAGCCACCGAGTCAAAGTTGGCTTGCTGCAGTTAAACCCCACCATCCCCTTTGTTGATAATGATGCATATGTAGTTAGTTCTGATGTAAGTCTTGTTGGGTACATTTGTACTCACGTTTGCCTATTTTACGTTTTTGCACAGACTTCCGTCTCACTAGTAGTTCCGCGTGGACTTCGACGTTTAACTTGTTACCTCAGCTACGATCTTGTGCCCTTGGCAGGATCTGGTAGATAGTCAGGCTTTTCAGCCTTTTTCATTTATAGATGTCTGTACCCAGACATGTTAAGCTTCTGCTTGTGCTTTGAGTTGTATGCTCTGAATGTTGGGTCATGAGACCCATGTTTGTAATATCTCGCTCCTCGGAGCCTATTGAATAAAATACTTTTGTTGTAGAGTCATGCTGTGATGCCATGTTGTATTTGCACATATCGAGCATATTGTGTGTATTTTATTGAAATGCTTGGTATGTGTGGGATCTGACTGTCTAGTTGTTTATCCTTAGTAGCCTCTCTTACCGGGAAATGTCTCCTAGTGCTTCCAGTGAGCCATGGTAGCTTGCTACTGCTCCGGAACACTTAGGCTGGCCGGCATGTGTCCTTCTTCGTTCCTGTGTCTGTCCCTTCGGGGAAATGTCATGTGATGAATACCGGAGTCCGGTTAGCCCGCTACAGCCCGGTTCACCGGAGTCCTGCTAGCCCAGTGCTACAGCCTGGATCCACTCGCTGATGACCGACATGTTCGATGCTGGGTCATGGATGCCTGTCCCTGTAAGTTTGTGCCACTTTGGGTTTACGACTAGCCATGTCAGCCCGGGCTCCTTATCATATGGATGCTAGCGACACTACCATATACGTGTGCCAAAGGCGCAAACGGTCCCGGGCAAAGGTAAGGGGACACTCGTGGGAATACAGTGCGTGAGGCCGCAAAGTGATATGAGGTGTTACATGCTAGATCGATGTGGCATGGAGTCAGGGTCCTGACACTAGGCCTCGCCGTCGTCCACCGCCCTGGTGCTCTCAGTGCGGCATGGTCAACGTGGTCAAGGAACGGCTTCCATCTGACGTGGACTGTACGTGGAGAGGCTGACAGCTGGGTCCACGGCCGCAGCAAGGAAGTGCCTCCTTATTACACGCAAAATAATTATTCCTCCACCTGACATCTGGGACCCACTGGAAGGGCCTCTGTATTTCGCGAAAAAAACGTGCCCCCAGCTGACATGTCGGACCCACCAGCTATCTTCGCACACAAGGAAGTGCCTCCTTATTACGCACAAAAAAATGAATACTCCCCGTGCCAGCTGGAACCCAGCATAGTGGGAGGCTGACTTGTGGGCCTACCAAGTTGACGGGGACGGAGGGCTTTGTCAACTTAGTCAATATGAACGATTCTAGCTCCTGTTACCATATGATGTTCATCCAACGGCCGTAGTGCTTCTTCAACCTCTGGTCTTCTTGCTCCATCCGCCCAAACCAGCGCCGGTCGTGCCGCGTGCTCCTGCCTCCCGTGGCCGGCTGTGATGCCGCGGAGGCTTCACCGCCCCCTACTACTCCCACCGCTGTCCAGGCCGTCCCTCTACTCACCCACACCCCCTGTTATTCTGCGGCGACAGCAGCCTCACACCGCAGCCGAACCAGTGAACCCTCGTACTCCTCTTCTCGTGGGCATCCACTGC
The DNA here is from genome assembly GCF_002162155.2 of Triticum dicoccoides. Classification (NCBI taxonomy): domain Eukaryota; kingdom Viridiplantae; phylum Streptophyta; class Magnoliopsida; order Poales; family Poaceae; genus Triticum; species Triticum dicoccoides. The sequence continues at coordinate 199,804,176 of NC_041389.1, read as the reverse complement.
TGCGTCTTCCCCGGCTCCGAGTCGTCCCCTTCCTAGGCCTCGCCGTCGTCCACCGCCGTGGTGCTCTCGGCGCGCTGTGGTCAACATGGTCAAGGAACGACTTCCATCGGACGTGGACTGTACGTGGAGAGGCTGACAGCTGGGTCCACGGCCGCAGCAAGGAAGTGCCTCCTTATTATGCGCAAAATAATGATTCCTCCACCTGACAGCAGGGACCCACCGGACGGGCCACCATATTTCATGAAAAAAACGTTTCCCCCTGACTGCTGGGACCCACCAGCTACATCTTTGCACGCAAAGAAGTGCGTCCGGGCAAAAAAAAAACGATTCGCCCCCCTGAGTGCTGGGACCCACGAGCTACATCTTCGCACGCAAGGAAGTGCGCCCGGGCAAAAAAAACGATTCGCCCCCGTGACTGCTGGGACCCACCAGCTACATCTTCGCCACAAAGGAAGTGTGTCCGGGCAAAAAAAACGATTCGCCCCTCTGACTGTTGGGACCCACCAGCTACATTTTTGCACGCAAGGAAGTGCCTGACAGTCGGGACCCACCTGGTCGAAGCATACGTAGCGCTGTCATTCTGGTCGCGAACATGTACATACATATATACTGGTGAATGTAGAGGCACGCATGTGTCGTAGTAGAGGCGCCCACGTAGCATGTACACGTACGTACAGTGGCCAGGGTGCAAGAAAGAAAATATGGCCATGTATGTGTACATACGGGCGGGGTCTCGAACGCCTACTCGCGCATACGTACGGCGAGGGCTCGTGTACAAGGCTGGGTCGGAACGGAGAAACAGCGTCGTCGTCGTGTTCATGGGGAGCCAACTGGCTGGGTCGGAACGGAATGCATGGTCGTGTTCATCGGAAGGGCTTGGACGGAACAGGCGATGGAAATGAGGCCTGGCGTACCGCACAATGGAGGAAACGGCCCTGTGTTCGACCGGCCAGGTTTGAAACGGGATCCTGTTCATCGGGAGGGGTCTGGCGTACCGCACAACGGAGGAAACGGACCTCCTACGGTCGAAACGGGGGTCTTGTTGATCGGGAGGGGTGTGGCGTACCGCAAAACGGAGGAAACAGACCTCCTACGGTCGAAACGGGGGTCCTGTGGATCGGGAGGGGTGTGGCGTACCGCAAAACGGACAAAACGGACTTGTGTTGGAGCGCTACTGTCGAAACGGGGGTCATGTTC
>NC_041389.1:199778536-199802373 GCF_002162155.2 Triticum dicoccoides | reverse complement strand
AACGCTCACTATTCATCCAATCAATCGGCTTCAGTTAGCAGCAGTAGCGAAGGAATCGCTCCATCGGGTTCAGTTAACAGCCATCGATCGATCGCTCGGGTTTAGTAACGCGTAGCCTGTAGTGCAATCGCTCAGGTTCAGTTAGAGCCCAACGCCTCGCTCGGGTTCAGTTAGAGCCAACGCCTCGCACACACACGCGTATGTGTACGAGAGAAATGCGCATCGCTCGTCCCCCGACCTCCCACCATAACCGGCAAATCCCCAAAATTTTCCTCCCCCTCGCTTCTACCACTGTTTTTTCCATCATGGACGGCCCAAAGAATGTCATGCAGCTGCGTCTCCAGCCCGCCCTGGACGAAAAGCCCATTTTCTGTCATGATTTTTCGCATAGAAGTTGGAGCACACCACATCTATGATGATACCGGGTTCTGTCACAATTATCGTCATAGAAGTGTCATATGTATGACAGAAAAAAAATTCGTTCAGCCCAAAATGTCACGGATGTGTCTTTTTTTGTAGTGCTTGATACTCAATATGTAAGTAGCTTTACTGAGGTCTTTCTTTTAAAGAACTCCTTTCAAATATTCCTTTATGCTTTCCAGAAAAATTCTACATCATTTCTGATCAACAATATGTTACTCACATATATTTATCAGAAAGGCGGTAGTGCTCCCACTCACTTTATTGTAAATACAGGCTTCACCGCAAGTCTGTATAAAACTATATGCTTTGATCAACTTATCAAAGCGTATATTCCAACTCTGAGATGCTTGCAGCAGTCCATAGATGGATCGCTGGAGCTTGCACATTTTGTTAGCACCTTTAGGATTGACAAAACCTTCTGGTTGCATCATATACAACTCTTCTTTAAGAAAACCATTAAGGAATGTAGTTTTGACATCCATTTGCCAGATTTCATAAAATGTGGCAATTTCTAACATGATTCGAACAGACTTAAGCATCGCTAAAGTTGAGAAAATCTCATTGTAGTCAACACCTTGAACTTGTCGAAAACCTTTCTGCGACAAGTTGAGCTTTGTAGATAGTAACACTACTATCAACGTCCATATTCCTCTTAAAGATCCATTTATTTTCTATGGCTTGCCGATCATCGGGCAAGTCCACCAAAGTCCACACCTTGTTCTCATACTTGGATCCTATCTCAGATTTCATGGCCTCCAGCCATTTCGCTTAATCTGGGCTCATCATCGCTTCCTCATAGTTCGTAGGTTTATCATGGTCTAGTACCATGACTTTCAGAACAGGAGTACCGTACCACTATGGTGCGGACCGTACTCTGGAAGACCTACGAGGTTCTATAGTAACTTGATCTGAAGTTTCATGATCATCATCATTAGCTTCCTCACTAATTGGTGTAGGAATCACTGGAACTGATTTCAGCGATGAAGTATTTTCCAATTCGGAGAAGGTACTATTACCTCATCAAGTTCTACTTTTCTCCCACTCACTTCTTTCGAGAGAAACTCCTTCTCTAGAAAGGATCCATTCTTAGCAATGAATATTTTGCCTTCGGATCTGTGATTAGAAGGTGTACCCAACAATCTCCTTTGGGTATCCTATGAAGACGCATTTCTCCGATTTGGGTTCGAGCTTATCAGGTTGAAACATTTTCACATAAGCATAGCAACTCCAAACTTTAAGAAACGACAGCTTAGGTTTATTGCTAAACCATAGTTCATACGGTGTCATCTCAATGGATTTAGATGGTGCCCTATTTAACATGAATGCACCTATCTCTAATGCATAACCCCAAAACAATATTGGTAAATCTATAAGAAACATTATTGATCGCACCATATCAAATAAAGTGCGGTTATGACGTTCAGAGACACCGTTATGCTATGGTGTTCCAGGTGGCATGAGTTTGTGAAACTATTCCACATTATTTTAACTGAAGGCCAAACTTGTAACTCAAATATTCATCTCCACGATCAGATCGCAGAAATTTTCTTGTTACGATGATTTTCCACTTCACTCTAAAATTCTTTGAACCTTTCAACTATTTCAGACTTATGTTTCATCAAGTAGATATACCCATATCTGCTCAAATCATCTGTGAAGGTCAGAAAATAACGATACCCGCCACGAGCCTTAATACTCATTGGTCTGCATACATCAGTATGTATTATTTCCAACAAGTTAGTACCTCGTTCCATTGTTCTGGAGAACGGAGTTTTAGTCATCTTGCCCAAAAAGCACGGTTCACAAGCATCAAATGATTCATAACAAAGTGATTCCGAAAATCCATCTTTATGGAGTTTCTTCATGCGCTTTACACCGATATGACCCAAACGGCAGTGCCACAAATAAGTTGCACTATCATTATAAACTTTGCATATTTTGGCATCAATATTATGAATATGTGTATCAATACGATCGAGATCCAACAAACTATTTTCATTGGGTGTATGACCATTGAAGGTTTTATTCATGTAAACAGAACAACAATTATTCTTTGACTTTAAATGAATAACCGTATTGCAATAAACATGATCAAATCATATTCATGCTCAACGCAAATGCCAAATAACATTTATTTAGGTTTAACACTAATCCCGAAAGTATAGGGAGTGTGTGATGATGATCATATCAATCTTGGAACTACTTCCAACACTCATCATCACTTCCCCTCAACTAGTCTATGTTTATTATGTAACTCCTATTTTGAGTTACTAATCTTAGCAACCAATCAAATACTCGGGGGCTACTATAAACATTAGTAAGGCATACATCAATAATCTGTATATCAAATATACCCTTGTTCACTTTGCCATCCTTCTTATCCACCAAATATTCAGGGAATTTCTGTTTCCAGTGACCATTTCCTTTGCAGTGTAAGCACTCAGTTTCAGGCTTTGGTCCAGCTTTGGGCTTCTTCGCGGGAGTGACAACTTTCTTATCATTCTACTTGAAGTTCCCTTTCTTTCCCTTTGCCCTTTTCTTGAAACTAGTGGTCTTGTCAATCATCAACACTTGATGCTCTTTCTTGATTTCTACCTTCGTTGATTTCAACATCATGAAGAGCTAGGGAATCGTTTTCGTCATCCTTTGCATACTATAGTTCATCACGAAGTTCTACTAACTTGGTGATGGTGACTACAAACTCTGTCAATCACTATCTTATCTGGAAGATTAACTCCCACTTGATTCAAGCGATTGTAGTACCCAGACAATCAGAGCACATGCTCACTAGTTGAGCAATTCTCCTCCATCTTTTAGCTATAGAACTTGTTGGGGACTTCATATCTCTCAACTCGAGTATTTGCTTGAAATATTAACTTCAACTCCTGGAACATCTCATATGGCCCATGACGTTCAAAACATCTTTGAAGTCCCGATTCTAAGCCGTTAAGCATGGTTCACTAAACTATCAAGTAGTCATCATATTGAGCTAGCCAAATGTTCATAACGTCTGCATCTGCTCCTGCAATAGGTCTGTCACCTAGCGGTGCGAGGACATAATTCTTCTGTGCAGCAATGAGGACAATCCTCAGATCACGGATCCAATCCGCATTATTGCTACTAACATCTTTCAACACAGCTTTCTCTAGGAACATATCAAAATAAACATATGAAAGCAACAACGCGAGCTATTAATCTACAACATAATTTGCAAAATACTACCAGGACTAAGTTCATGATAAATTTAAGTTCAATTAATCATATTACTTAAGAACTCCCACTTAGATAGACATATCTCTAATCATATAAGTGATCACGTGATCCAAATCAACTAAACCATAACCGATCATCACGTGAAATGGAGTAGTTTTCAATGGTGAACATCACTATGTTGATCATATCTACTATATGATTCACGTTCGACCTTTCGGTCTCAGTGTTCCGAGGCCATATCTGCATATGCTAGGCTCGTCAAGTTTAACCTGAGTATTCTGCGTGTGCAAAACTGGCTTGCACCCGTTGTAGATGGACATAGAGCTTATCACACCCTATCATCACATGGTGTCTGGGCACGACGAACTTTGGCAATGGTGCATACTCAGGGAGAACACTTCTATCTTGAAATTTAGTGAGAGATCATCTTATAATGCTACCGTCAATCAGAGCAAGATAAGATGCATAAAAGATAAACATCACATGTAATCAATATAAGTGATATGATATGGCCATCATCATCTTGTGCTTGTGATCTCCATCTCCGAAGCACCATCATAACCACCATCGTCACCGGTGCGACACCTTGTTTCTCGCCAACTATTGCTTCTACGACTATCGCTACCGCTTAGTGATAAAGTAAAGCAATTACAGGGCGATTGCATTGCATAGAATAAAGCAACAACCATATGGCTCCTGCCAGTTGCCGATAACTTGGTTACAAAACATGATCATCTCATACAATAAAATATGGCATCATGCCTTGACCATATCACATCACAACATGCCCTGCAAAAACAAGTTAGACGTCTTCTACTTTGTTGTTGCAAGTTTTACATGGCTGCTACAGGTTCAGGAAGAACCGTTCTTACCTACGCATCAAAACCACAACGATAGTTCGTCAAGTTAGTGTTTTTTTAACCTTCTCAAGGACCAGGCGTAGCCACACTTGGTTCAACTAAAGTTGGAGAAACTGACACCCACCAGCCACCTATGTGCAAAGCACGTCGGTAGAACCAGTCTCGCGTAATCATACGTGTAATGTCGGTCCGGGCCGCTTCATCCAACAATACCTCCGAACCAAAGTGTGACATGCTGGTAAGCAGTATGACTTGTATCACCCACAACTCACTTGTGTTCTACTCGTGCATATAACATCTACGCATAAAACCAGGCTCGGATGCCACTATTGGGGAATGTAGTAATTTCAAAAAAATTCCTAAGCACACGCAAGATCATGGTGATGCATAGCAACGAGAGGGGAGAGTGTTGTCCATGTACCCTCGTAGACCGAAAGCGGAAGCGTTAGCACAACGCGGTTGATGTAGTCGTACGTCTTCACGATCCGACCGATCAAGTACCGAACGCACGACACCTCCGAGTTCTTGCACAAGTTTAGCTCGATGACGTCCCTCGAACTCCGATCCAGCCGAGCTTTGAGGGAGAGTTCCGTCAGCACGACGGCGTGGTGACGATGATGATGTTCTACCGACGCAGGGCTTCGCCTAAGCACCACTATGATATTATCGAGGAGGACTATGGTGGAGGGTGGCACCGCAGACGGCTAAGAGATCAATGATCAATTGTTGTGTCTATGGGGTGCCCCCTCCCCCGTATATAAAGGAGTGGAGGAGGGGCCGGCCAAGGGGAGGAGGCGCGCCCAAGGGGGGAGTCCTACTCCCACCGGGAGTAGGACTCCTCCTTTTCCTATTTGGAGAAGGAGAGGGAAGGAAGAGGAAGGAGGGAGGAAGGAAAGGGGGGAGGCCCCCTCCCAATTCGGACTGGGCTTGGGGGGCGCCCCCTGCCTTGCTCCTTTCCCCTCCTTTCCACTAAAGCCCATTAAGGCCCATATACCTCCTGGGGGGTTCCGATAACCTCCTGGAGCTCCGGTATTGTCCCAATCTCACCCAGAACTATTCCGGTGTCCAAATATAGTCGTCCAATATATTGATCTTTATGTCTCGACCATTTTGAGACTCCTTGTCATGTCCGTGATCACATCCGGGATTTCGAACAACCTTCGGTACATCAAAACACATAAACTCATAATATAACTGTCATCTAACTTTAAGCGTGCGGACCCTACGGGTTCGAGAACTATGTAGACATGACCGAGACACGTCTCCGTTCAATAACCAATAGCGGAACCTGGATGCTCATATTGGCTCCTAGATATTCTATGAAGATCTTTATTGGTCAAACCGCATAACAACATACGTTGTTCCCTTTGTCATCGGTATGTTACTTGCCCGAGATTCGATCGTCGGTATCTCAATACCTAGTTCAATCTCGTTATCGGCAAGTCTCTTTACTCGTTCCGGAATCATCCTGTAACTAACTCATTAGTTGCAATGCTTGCAAGGCTTATGGTGATGTGCATAACCAAGTGGGCCCAGATATACCTCTCCGACAATCAGAGTGACAAATCCTAATCTCGAAATACGTGAACCCAACAAGTACCTTCGGAGACACCTGTAGAGCACCTTTATAATCACCCAGTTACGTTGTGACATTTGGTAGCACACAAAGTGTTCCTCCGGTAAACGGGAGTTGCGTAATCTCATAGTTATAGGAACATGTATAAGTTATGAAGAAAGCAATAGCAACATACTAAACGATCAAGTGCTAAGCTAACGGAATGGGTCAAGTCAATCACATCATTCTCCTAATGATGTGATCCGTTAATCAAATGACAACTCATGTCTATGGTTAGGAAACTTAACCATCTTTGATTAACGAGCTAGTCAAGTAGAGGCATACTAGTGATACTATGTTTGTCTACGTATTCACACATGTATTATGTTTCCGGTTAATACAATTCTAGCATGAATAATAAATGTTTATCATGAAATAAGAAAATAAATAATAACTTTATTATTACATCTAGGGCATATTTCCTTCATGCGGCTCCTGGAAGCCCCTAGCCCTCTCGTCCTGATGATGGTCGTCATTCCTTCTTGGCAGCCGCGGCAGCGGAGGAAGGCCTGTGTTACCCTGGGGGCGGTCCTCGCGAGGCTGATCCCTCCAGGCGATCCTCACGAGGTCGGTCACGCCACTCCTGACGAGGGCCACGGTCGTCCCATCGTCCTCCGCCACGTCCTCCTCCTCGGCCGTAGCCCCGGTCGTTGCGCTCGGGGCGTCGACCGAAGCGTCCTTCTTGAACAGCCCTGAGCTCAATCGTTGGTGTTATGGGTGTGGAGGTTGTGGTAGGCGCAGAATGGTCGACTGCCCTTGGACGACTCCAGCTGGTCCCTGCCGTGCTTCGTGTCTGGTTCCGCCGCGAGCACGGCCACTCCCTTGCGCTTCACGTCCTTGGCCTTGGTCTTCTTTTCTTCCGGGTCGGCAGCTGGGAGCTCGAGGAGGGAGAGGCCTCCTTCTTCAGCTCTTACGCACTTGGTCGCCAGGTTGAACAGCTCCAGGGATGTGCACAACTCCTCGTGGATGGCGAGCTCCTCCTTCATGTTGACGTCGCAGACGCCATCAGAGAACGCTGAGATGATGGCCTCGTCCATCACCTTGGGAATCTTGAGGCGTACTTTGTTGAAGCGCTAGATGTATTTCTGCAAGGTCTCCCCAGGCTGCTGCTTGATGCGGCGCAGGTCACCCGCGGCCGGGGGGCGGTCGCGAGTGCCCTGGAAGTTGGCGATGAAGCGGTTGCGCATCTCTTCCCAGGAGGAGATCGAGCCGGGAGGCAGGTTTAGGAGCCACGAGCGAGCACCGTCCTTGAGTGCCATCGGAAACCAATTCGCCATGACTTTCTCGTCGCTGTTGGCCGCTTTGATGCACAGCCCGTAGAGCTGCAAGAACTCCGCGGGGTCAAGGGTGCCGTCATAGCGAGGAGGCAGGTCCGGCTTGGACTTGCCGGGCCAGGCAACGCTATGCAGCTCGAGGGTGAAGGCGCGGCCACCTGCTGTGGTCACCGGGGCCCTTTGCTAACGTGGAGCTTCATCTTGACGGTACTCGTGCACCGCCGCCACTAGCAACACGCGGTCTTGTCGTGTCAGTGCAGGGAGCACGGGGGCGCCTTCTTGAGGCCTTGGGATTTCTTGACAGCTTCCTCCTTCCCGCATGGGCGCTGGACGCGATGGGTCACGCCCAGGGGCGCGCGCCTTGGCTCCAGGGCGTCGTCTTGGGCAGAGGTGGTGGAGGCGCTCCATGAGCCATGTTGCCCGTATCTGGTGCAGGGCGAGGCAACGAGAGGGACGGAGTGGGAGAGCCCCCTGCGGCGCTGACGAGCTCAGTGATGCGAGCAAGCCACTCCTCGTAGAGGTCGTCTACGGGGCGGTAATGCAGGAGCTCATGCGCTATAAGCAGCGCGGCCTGCACGGCCGTGGGGCCGCGACGAGCGTGGGATGACGAGCCGGCTAGGGTCAGCGACGGAGTGGCGGTGCGGCCGTCCCGCTGTACCGAGGGGTGCAGCGAGGATGCTTGCTGCTCATTCCCTAGTGGGCCGGTGGCGACATTGGCGGGAGGCGACGGAGAATGACGGGGAGGTCCACCGATAGGAGCCGTCTAGGCGACGCGTGTGGCAAGAGCGGCTTGGCACTCAGCGCGGGCTCGGCGGGCGTCAGACATGGATGCGACGAAGCGATGGGACGCGGATCAGCGGAACGAAGACTTCGGTGCACTCCTACCTGGCGCGCCAAATGTCGGATTTAGGGTTCCGGCAAAACCCTTGAGGTTCGAACACTAGGGTGCGCACGAAGATTTCCCCCTACTGAATCTCGCTCTCATCCTCGCCGCAATCCCTAAGCTTTGCTCGATGAACTCACAACACAAGAGACACAAGATTTATACAGGTTCGGTCCACCGTTGTTGTGTAATACCCTACTCCTGTGTGGTGGTGGTGAGTTGCCTCTTGGGCTGATGATGTGTAGTACACGGGAAGAACAGCGTCCTGAGTAGAGGTGTTCTTGAGCTGGTGTGGTGTTCTACTTGTGCTGGTTTCGGTTCAGTTCGTTCTTCTCTATGGTGGTGGCTAGTCCTATTCATAGAGGCCCTGGTCCTCTTCCCAAATATTGAGCGGGAAGGGATCCAACAATGGCCGATTTGAAAGGGGACAACTAGTACAATCTATCCTGACTAAAGGTGGTCTTCGCATGTCAAAGGCGTCGGTAGTGATGCCGTCTTGGGCTCCACAATGACATCCGTCCTACTGTCCTGCTGATCTTGGTCTTGTTGCACCGATATGGAAACCTTTGCCTAATGCCTCGGTACTCCGCGCCTGCGCTTGCCTCCTTAGCACCAAAGGGGAAACGAGGACACTATGCGCGCTGGCGCCCGCCTGGTGCCCGCCTGGCCTTCGTCGTCATGGCTTGCGTCACGGGAACCTCATGAGGTACGCCTTGCCTTGATCTCTCTACCTCCCTTGCGAGCCTGCCTGGTGAGGCCGCTCCCGAGGAGGCTTTCTGTCGTCCGCCCCGCGAGGCTTGGCCCCTCTCGAGGGTCTTGAGTGTTGGTTGACAAAGACGGACCATGCTGGTCCACTAGTGAAGCCACCCCGTGGGCCGCAGGCAGGCAAGTCTGGGAACCCCCATTCCCAGAATGCCAACAGTGTTTATGGAGTTTTTGGATAAGTTCGCCGTGGTGTTCATTGATGATATATTGGTCTACTCGAAGAATGAAGAGGAGCATAAGGAGCATTTGCATTTGGTTCTCTAGAAGCTCAGGGAACATCAGTTATATGCCAAGTTCAGCAAATGTGAGTTTTGGTTGAAGGAAGTGGGATTCCTCGGACATGTTATATCTGGAGAAGGAATAGCAGTAGACCCTACCAAAGTTGTCACTGTGACTAAATGGGTAGCACCCACATCAGTTGGAGAAATCAGGAGTTTTCTTGGACTCGCAAGTTATTACAAGAGGTTCATTGAGAATTTCCCCAAGATTGGAAAGCCCATGACAGCATTGTTGAAGAAGGTCACCAAGTTCAAATGGGCTGAGGAGTGTGAAGCCAGTTTTCAGGAGTTGAAGAAGCATATGGTTATAGCCCCAGTGTTGATTCTTCCAGATCAACGCAAGGATTATCAAGTGTATTGCGACACTTTTCGTCGAGGACTTGGAGCAGTGCTTATGCTGGAGGGAAGAGTTGTTTCATATGCTTCACGACAGCTTAAACCACATGAGCAAAATTATGCCATACACGATTTGGAGTTAGCAGCCGTAGTGCATGCGTCGAAGACATGGAGACATTTTCTCATCCGAAATCATTGTGAAGTGTACACGGACCACAAGAGTTTGAAATATATCTTCACGCAGAAGGAGTTGAACCTCAGGCAAAGGATATGGTTGGAGCTCATTAAGGATTATGATATGAAGTTGCACTATCATCCAGGAAAGCCTAACGTAGTAGCAGATGCGTTGAGTCGCAAGAGTCATGTCAATACACTCAAGACCGGAGGATTACCCAAGGAGTTAGCAGAGGATCTTCCGGAGCTATGTTTGGAAATAGTTCCGAGAGGTTATGTAGCAGCATTGGAAATTCAGTCTACTTTGATGGATAAGATCAGAGAAGCTCAAAAGACTGATAAGGAGATTGCTGAGATAAAGGAGAGGATGAGCAAAGGAAAGGCTAAAGGATTTCATGAGGATGAGCATGATACTTTATGGTTTGAGGATCACGTATATGTCACTAATGACCCCGAGATCAGGAAGTTGATTCTGCAGGAGGCCCATGATTTACCGTATTCGATTCACCCAGGAAACACCAAGATGTATCTGGATTTTAAGGAAAGTTTCTGGTGGACCGGAATGAAGAAGGATATTGCGGAGTATGTAGCAGTATGTGATGTATGTCAGAGAGTGAAGACAGAGCATCAGAAACCAGCAGGTTTGCTACAGCCATTGCCGATACCCGAATGGAAGTGGGACAAGCTAGGCATGGACTTTATCACAGGATTGCCGAGGACTCATGCAGGCTATGACTGGATATGGGTTGTAGTCGATCGATGGATGAAGGTAGGTCATTTCATCCAAGTGAAGACCACTTACACTAGTGCTAAGTTGGCAAAGATATATATGACCATTGTATCAGATAGAGGAACCCAGTTTACCTCAAAGTTCTGGAATCAGTTGCACGAGACCTTGGGTACCAGGCTAGAGTTCAGTACAACCTTTCATCCACAAAAAGATGGACAGACTGAGAGAGTCAATCATATTCTGGAGGACATGTTGAGAGCTTGTGCGCTAGATTATGGATCTAGTTGGGACGACAATCTGCCGTATGCAGAGTTCTCTTACAACAACAGTTATCAAGCCAGTTTGAAGATGGCCCCTTTCGAAGCCTTGTACGGAAGGAGGTGTGGGACACCATTGTTGTGGGATGAAGTTGGAGACCGTCAGTAGTTTGGACAAGATTTGATTAAGGAATCTGAAGAGAAGGTTAAACTGATTCGCGATAGACTCAAGGTAGCCCAGTCCAGGCAGAAGAGCTATGCGGATTCTAAACGCAAAGAGACAGTTTACGAAGTCGGAGACAGAGTATATCTTCGCGTGTCCCCACTTCGAGGAGTTAAGCGTTTTGGAGTTAAGGGAAAGTTAGCACCACGTTTTGTGGGACCATATAAAGTTTTGGAGCATATGGGAGAAGTCGCTTACAAGTTGGAATTGCCAGAAGGATTGTCAGGAGTTCACGATGTGTTTCACGTTTCCTAGTTGAAGAAGTGCCACGCAGAGATGGCCGATATTCCTCTGAGAGATACAGTGCCACTGGAAGTGATTCAGCTGGATAGCGATTTGACTTACGAGGAGAAACCAGTGAAGATTCTTGAGTTCGCCAGCCGAGTCATAGACAGTAAGGTTATCAAGTTCTGCAAAGTTCAGTGGAGCCACCATACCGAGGATGAAGCCACCTGGGAACAAGAGGAAGACCTACTGAAGGACCACCCGCACCTATTTTCTAGCTAACTCGAATCTCGAGGGCGAGATTCATCTTACGGGGGGTAGGTTTGTAACATCCCAAATTTTCAATTTGGAATGTTATACATAGGACATCATTGCATATCATATTTTATTGCATTTTTGGTTGATCCTAGAAATTCTAAGCAACTCAAGGACCCACGGAGAGAGTTGGGGATTTCGTTATTTTCATATTTGAGTTTTTCTCAAATTTTAAAGAGAGGGTCATTTGGTTTTAATTATTTTTCTCTTTGAATATTTCTAATATGAAAATGAAACAGAGGGGATAAAATGAATTCTCCAAAATAAAGAAATACTGGAGGAAAAATATTAAAATCAAATAAGAATTTTATTTGTACTTTTATTGCTATTTTATTTGAATTAGGAAAAATATGCGTTTTTCGAAATTGCTTTAGAGGCCCAAATAAATGTTCACTTTGTCCGCAATATTATTAGAGGACCGTGAAAATTTATTTCAGGATTTCTGGACTCAATTTAGTATTCCTTTTATTAGTTTTTCCGTGTCAGGATTATTTAAAAAAAAAGTTGCACCGACCTAACGAGCCGTGTCCGACCCGGACACTTCGCCCGGCCGGCCCTTTAAAGGCCGAGACCTCGCCCCGCCAGCCCTGCCGCCCCGCCCAACCAACCCTAGTGCTGCTGCCGCCCTAGCACCACCGCCGCCGCCGCCCTAGCACCACCGCCGCCGCCGCCCACCGCCGCCGTTCACCGCCGATCCCGCCGTCGCCAACTCGGTTTTCTTGGGAAAATTGTCGTTTTTTTAAACCATTCGTTAGACTGTTCATCTCGTTTTATTTTCCAGGGTTTTTCCGCGATTATTTTTTATCACGATTTCTGCCCTAATCTTCGTTTTAGTTTATCTTTTTGCTCGTTTATCCGAATTAGGTGAAGAAGCGCTTAGATCTTCGTCTCGAAGCCCTCTTTCTGTTTAACCAACTTGAACAAGATTTTGGTACTGTAAAATTTGACTTTAGTCCAGATTAGTAAATGGATCTTGTTTCTTTCCTAGTTTGAGTTTCGTTGCTCCATTTGATTAGATTCCTTTTGCAAACCGGAGTTCTTCAGTTGAACTTTCTGGTTAGATCTTCTTATTTGAGTTTTACCCATGCTTCCAGCTGAGTGCTTATGTATGTTACTGTTTGTTTGTGATAGAATTCTCGGAGTGCGAAGCGTGCTACTACGAGTCTCTAGGTTTTGCAGATCATCAGCAAGGCAAGTAACACTTTGATCATATCCCTTTATTACCCAGTTTTTATGCATTAGTTCAACCCTCAAACCTTGCATGGTTAGGATCTGATATAACATGTGGGTTTGGGAAGTAGATGATGAGGTAGAACCTATTGCCCTTTTATTTTCAAACCTTTTGGAGTTACTTCTATGTTATGCTCAGGATTGCTATGCTATGCTCGTAGACATGGATTTGGGTGAGCGTATCCATGACAGATGTGAGTGTTGTTAATTAATGGTTAACTTAAGGTGGCTACTTAAATACACATCTGGGTGGATTGGTTGAGGCACCCTGGAGTACCCAGTGGTTGTCAGGGCACCTGGAGAATCCAGTGTTGTCCTAGGATATCCCGGAGTACTGGTGTGAGTATCCTACAGTTTGCCACCCAGGCTCAAAGGGATCATCAGATTATTCAGGCTAGAAACTTCCGTGTGTAGCCACAAGCCAATATGGGCTCTGGCATAGTTGAGTATGTTGTGTGACCTCTTTCAGTGGTAGACTAGCAGATGTAGGGGATGTAGGTGGTACTGTATACCCAGAGTAAAGAGTTAATGCTTCTGAAAGACTGTGTCTCAGTCATCCATTTCTCAAACATCATGTAGTGCGAGAAATCTAATGGAGGAGATCGAGTCTTGTGGGGAAAAGTGCGCAAACCTCTGCAGAGTGTACAAACTAATCATGGTAGCCGTGTCCCCGGTTATGGACATCTTGAGTATCTGGTTCTTGGATTATCATGTTGATCTCATCACTCTAAATTAATTTGATTGGGTTTAATGATGATGTTTAATTGGGATTGAGCTGGAGGAACCTTCTCAATGTTTAACAACCACCATGATAGTTAAACAAAATTTATTCCATTATTGTAGGGAAAAATTGGCTTTATGCAAAATAATAACCATAGAGCTTTCCACCAGCCATATATGCATGTAGTGATAGTATTCATTCTGTTCATTACTCTATGTGTTACATTGCTAGCATATTCCATGTGCTGACCCGTTTCGGGCTGCAACATTTCATGTTGCAGACTTTTCAGATGATGAGTAAGGTGCCATAGGTCGTTGTCCTTCACTTAGCTATGCCGTTGGAGTTGATGGACTCACTTTATCTTCCAAGCCTTCCGCTGTTATCGTATTTAGATGGCCTTAAGCCATATTATTGTAATAAGTTCTCTGTTGAGACATTCAATTTAATAAGTGTGTGATTGAAACTCTATTAGAAATCATCAAGTACTGTGCACGTCCGCATTACCGATCCAGGTATGACACTGATGCACAGAGACTAGACTGTTTGAGGTTTGGTCGCTACATAAATCCTATGTGCGTATCTTCCCATCATGGAAATATTATACTAAAGATGAAGGAAAATGCTAGTTGCAGGTGTTTGTCCAGGAGTTATGTGTAAGTAATGTTATTCATGGCAATTACTTTGCTTTGTCCCATATATTCTACCTCCATGATGGTTATAATACAACAATTTTTCCCATTTTTCTCTATAGAGAAGGACCAATTTGGAAACTCAGGATGAGGTAACCTGTGCTAATACCTCTGCTATCTTCAAGAATTCTTGGTGGTAGTATCAGAATTACATGAAGAAAACGTACTTCACTGTCAAAGAAACTCATCAAATTCCCTTACGTTCTCCTAAGACATATTTACTGGACGATGGCTAGGAACACCTTGTTCTTTACTGGTCCTGAACCAAGAATGTGGTAAGGTCTATGAGTTCATTTTATTTTATGTACTATATGCTTGTGTCTTACTGTACTCTGTTCATGTAGAACAAGTGCTTAAACCTGAAGAACAACTGTTCTCATTTAAGATTCCATTGCTATCGTGCATACTGCTTTGCTCTTGTATCACTTTATTTACTCATACAAACTTATTTTTAAATTGAACGATCCAATGGCACAACATGTATGTTTACGCATGTTTCTTTAACAGGTTTCCTCTTATAAATAGCTCTGTTGATTTCAATTTCAATTGTGTATACGGTTGACTTCTCATATCATGCACATTACTAGTATCATAACAGGGCCAATAGTGTTGTTGTACATGCAGACCCATGGTACCCATCTGAAATATTGTTGTGTCATGTAGTTTCCCATGTTTTGTATTCTATGAGTGTTGCTTTCTCTTGAACTGATATGATTTGAACCGTGTCTCTATTCTGATTTGGCAAGAGAATGCAGTGACCATAGGACATAGATATATGTTTGTTTGATGCTTTTATAATGTACTACTTGGTAATAGAAGACTTGGTAGTTTAATCTTGTCCACCTTACTAATGAAATGGTTCACAGAAATGAGTTTCATATACTAGTACATGCTAAACATGTTATGTGTCTGCTTGTTTCTTCTTTTAGAATGCTGACAGAATATTGTGGAAGAGCGCCTTATTAAGCAATGATAAAGGAAGTAATGTAGATAAGGTTCAGGATCGTGAGACATCCTTGTTGGTCTACAACAAAGCTGATAAAACAACCAAGGAAAACTACCTTGAAGATAGTGAGGCAACCCCAAAGTCCCGTCTTGGTTTACTATCCGAGTTACTGGCCACTACCACTAGCACAAGCTATTCAAACTCACTGTCTGAAATAGTTCGGTTTCTTGAGTCTCAACTACAAGATGAAAGACATCGATCAGCTGTGCTGCGACAAGAAGCAGAAGGATTCTTGAGTCTCAACTGTTCAGTTTCTTGAGTCTCAACTACAGGCGGAGGAGGCTTGCTTGATTATAGGGGCCATGTCCGGGAGTGGGCTCCGCCAGGCTGGTACTGGGAGGTGCCACCTTCAGGGGCGCGAAGCTTGGTGAGGAGGCAGCCCGTTGTCGACCCGGACCTTCTTTGGTGGCGGTCGCGTGGGCCAGTGACGATGAGGAGGCCTACGTCCACCGCGGAGGTGGTATGTCACCGTGTCAGCGAGGAGGATGAGCACGTCCGTCGCTACATAGTTGCGTTGGAGGGCAGGTTCGACAGTACTTGGATGGTTCTTCAGGGATCTCACTGGAGCTATGATCCTGTGATGGTTCCTTCTCTTTGGGTGTCCACCGCCCGCGCCAATACCCGTCGTTCGCTAGATTTCTAGCTGTATTAGTGATGTTACATGTATGATACTATTCAAGATGTATCAGTGATAATATTCGACGATGTACGGACGCAAGAGATGATTTAGTTTTCTTATTGAATGCATGCTAATTTGAATACTAATTTGTTTTATGATTTAGTTTTTCTTATTGAATGCACGTCTTTTTCAACTATGAACATAGGAAATGTCTGACAACGATAGCTAAAGGGAATTCGGTATGTGCAAATACTGCAAAGACGAGTGCGGCATGTGCGACAGGCCTCACCTAGTTGGTGGTAGGCGCTTCAGCATCAAGCTGGATGAGAACTTTGAAGTGCGTATAGTAAGTCACAACGACGAGTCTTTTGTAATTAAGCATGACTTCTGCTTCTTTTGCTTCAACTTATAATTTAATTTTTTACTATTCTACTAGCGTATCCCCTGCCATGCAAGAATATATGTCTTGGATAAGGTTGGTTTCAGTACTATGGAAACTATGGAGGTAAAAGAGTTAACTTGAGGACCAAGCATGGTTATAGTTTTCCCGCAAAATTATACAATACAGACACCTACACCCATTTTGAATGCAAACAGTGGAGAGCACTATGCAAGGTTTATGCATTTGAGCCCGATATGCTTATCACCTTTGATATTCGTCCGGAAGATGATATTGAAGATAATATCGACATGTGGGTTGATGTGCAGACGCCTCCAGTTCTACCATTATGTAAGTTTCTCAACCATATTTATGTCTTGGATATTGTTTATTCAAAAATAGTTGACAACTAATTTCTATTAACAGCTTATTTCCATTCAAGCAAACATGTCAGGCACTTGGTAGACATGACCTACTACTGTCCCGGGGCTGAACTTAACTGCGAGGAGACAAGTCATTATGTTTCATGGCTTGAGATCTTCATACTATCAAGACAAATTATTTTCCTAAACTTGAAAATCTTAGTACTCAAAACGTGCGACCAATAGTGCTCGTACTGAACTACGGTCACATCTATTTAGGAAAGATGGTAAGGTTTTTACTATCTGTCCTCAGTGCATCTTTTGCATACATTATTTTTAAGCTAAACTTCATTGCTAAGTATGTTACTACAATGTTCTTCAACAGGGACTCCTGATGATAGTTGTGCCTCTGTGGATCGAGGCTAAAGGTCGCATGTCCATGGTTAGCATAAGGCCAAGACATCCTACAATGCACATGAGTGCATTTAGGATTTCTAGAAGCAAGCAAGTCTTAATAGTCAAAGACTGGAACAAAATTGTCAAGGATCGCAGAGAAGTACTAGGGGGCAGCAATCAGAAGCGCAACCCACAATTATGAGACTGGTCCATCTGCATGCTTCAATATGACTAGTAAAAGGGCACGTGCGTTGCAACGGGATTAAAAATATCATCAACATCACCGAATCCCTACGGCTCATGGAAGCCCTTGGACACGTCGTAAAGCATGTGGCACAACCTGTTTGTACATAACAATGGAGTAGAAAACAATTAAAATATCTTCTCCAAAACGACATAACCGACTTTAGATTGGCATGAGATAGGCGTACCTCAGGTAGAGGACGACGGTCCAATGATGTTGGTAGAACGGCGAGATTGTACGACGGCGTGTGGAGTACGAGTAGCCTACAGAGTTGGTAGAACTGTAAGATTGTATAGAGGTATGTCCGAAACTTGCGCCACGATGATGAGCCAAATAACTGCAGATTATGCAGATTATCCCAGATAGAATACACAAAATTATTTTACCTTGCAATTAGAACCCAAAGGGTTTAGTGATGTATTTTTCCTTGATGACAGATGCAAATATTCTGGATATGAATTGGGTACTAGTATTTGTTACTCATTAGATATAGATCGATTGATGGGACTGTAGCAATAATAACAGCAATCAGTAGCAAGCGACATGTCTATTCTCTATCTAAATGTGCATCAATCAGTAGCAACATACATTATACAAGAAGCACCATACATCTATCTAAATTTGCAGCAATCGACGCCTCTCACTCTCTCTCTATCCCTCATCTCTCTGCTCTTTCTCTTCCTTGCCTATCTTTCTCCCGTAAGCAGCAGCGCCCAGCTTGCCATGTGCTCTCTCCCCTAAACCAGGAGCTCATCCCTTCGAGTGCCTCCCCGTCTTCAGCCACGATGTAGTGCCATCTCTCCCTCCCCTAGATTATCAATTTGGTCGGATGTGAAACTAAATTGAGGATGGAATGAACCTGCATTGTGGTTGCAGATGTTGAGAACTTGCGGCACGATGATGTGGGGAGCAACTTGACCCATGCTCCTGAAGATCTCCTCGGACACGACTTGAAGACGCACATCACAGGGACTCTTCTTTGAGTCAAAGTACGTTATGTGTGTGTGTTGGGGGGGTGCACGGCGAGGTTGGGGCATGGCAAGATTGGTCTGCATCAGATCGGAGGTGGCTGAGCTAAAATGAGAACTAAAAGCATATTATCTACAATCTTCTCATAACATGCAAAAGTTGTAAAGCTTATAAAATTAATAAATAATTGATCCTTTGCAAATTATTATTAGCTCTGAAAATAAAAGAATCAACTCGATATTAAGAATCATGTTTATCTTACAAAGAAAAAAGTAAACATCAGTATTGTTGTCTCTTTTGTGGGGTGTGTTGTTATCTACCTAAACACTAAAAAAAATAAGCATAATGTAATTTAAATAGCAAAAGTTTGAAACATACATGCTTTGCTATCTTTATCTGATGGAAAAATTATGTATTTTGTTGCAAGTTGTCAAAGTCCAAAATGTGGCTAAAAATAAAAATCGTTGGAAAAACTCATAAACTAAAAACATACAAGGACGGAAATCAGTTACTAGCCCATGGTTATTGTGGCCTAGTTTTAAAAAATAGGTTATTGCAGCCACTAGCAAACCACGGAAAAAGAACTGCAATGACTGCAAGCAAGCAAATAAACAAGACAACAAGGAAATAAATAAGCAAGCAACTAACGCTAGGCTATCACGGCTATTACACATATTACATCCACTGGGAATCAAAGTTCGCCACCAGTGTGAATATAGGGAACAAAGCAGCATATCATATACACTGGTTGTCAAAGTTGGCGACCAATGCAAATAAACGCCGCAGCAAAACAAATCCAGAACTGAAACCACTTCAGAAGATCTCAAAAAACAATATCCTGGGTACCCATAATGCTGGCAAGATGCTTAGCAAGCTTATTAACTTTCTCTTATTTGGCGCTTAAATCCTCCAGCGCTTGCTGTTGCACCAGGAAATATGCATCTGAATTCTGCAGGGACTTCCTCAGTCCTTCAGCTTTGATGTCTTTCAACTTGAAGTTGAGACTCAAGAAGACGAACTGATTCAGGCAGTAGTGGCAAGTAACTCGAACACTACATCAAGACAGGACTTTTGGGTTCTCTCACTGTCGTCAAGATAGTTTTTATCAGCTTTATTAGAGACCAACAGGGATGTCTCACTATCTTGAACCTTATTTGCATTACTTCCTTTACCATTGGATAACTCGGTACTGTTCTCCAATATTTTGTCCGCATTATAAAAGAGAAACAAGCAGACACATCACATGTTTACCATGTTGTATATGAAACTCATTTTGGTAAATGAGTTCAGTAGTAAAGTGGACAGGATAACAGCATGAAACAAACATATATCTATGTACCATGGTCACTTTATGGTCTATATCATTCTAGTTTTTGTTGCCAAATCAAGATAGAGACACAGTTCAAATAATATTTGTCCAAGACAAAGCAGAATAGACAGAATATAAGTGTGGGTAACTATAGAGCAATAACAACACTTTTAATGTGCATGACATGAGAACATAACTATTTATTCAATTGAAACTGAAATCAACATAGGGCAGGTTACAACAGCAAACTAGTTAAAGAAACAGGTTTAAAACATACATGTTGCGCCATTGGAGTTTCAATTCCATCCTTCAAAGTTTGAAAATAGTTGGTATGAGTAAATACAGTAATGCAAGAGCAAAGGAGTATGAACCATAGCTACAAAACCTGACCTGAGAACAAATCTTCTTCTCCTTTAAGCATTGAGTTGGGATTCGGAGTGGTGGTCCTCGTGCTTTGGGCACTATAGTTCCCTTACTAACTGCTCATGTTTGGGTGCTCTATGGTGGAGACGGTGCTGTGTCAACTGGAACTGGGTTACTATCTGCCGGGGTTGGGGTTAGAAGGGGTGTAGCTGGTTCTCTGTCCAACTGGGTAGGGGTACAATCTGCGAGAGTCTGGGTTATGTGTGGTGGATCTGGTCCTTGGGCAAGTACAACCGTGGTTCTATCTGCATCAATTGGTAGCACTATCTTTTCTGAAGACCGTGTTGTTACTCCCTTAGATACTGCCATCACGCTCTCCAATTCAAATGGCTGATAAACAAGAAAAGTAATTGAAAGTATAGAAATTGTATGATAGACAGGTGCAATGGATAGTGGGGAATAAAAGAGGGCATGAAATAATTCATATTTATGTTGTCTAACCAAACAGGATAGCATGACACAATTTCACATATATGATGGCTAACTAAACAGGATAGCATGACACAATTTCACATTATGATGGCTAACTAAAAAAGATGGAAAGACATAGTTCAAAATATGAGACTATGTAAACAAGATGACATGACATAACTATATAATGTGTTTATTAAATAGGTTGGCATGCCATAATTCACATACATTCACGGATAGAATGCCATAATTCAAAATATGATGACTGTAAACACTAAACAGGATGAGATGATATAACTATATGATGTCTTTATTAAATGGGTTGCCATGCCATAATTCAGATAGATGATGTGTATGTACTATGTAAACATGATGGCATGATATAATTCAAATATATGATTTATATAGTAAGCAAGTAAGCAGATGGCAATCCATATATGATGTAAAAACTAAGCAATGCAAGACAACATGCATGACATGGGTAATATAACCCTGCCAAGTTTGAGAATAGACCTCAGGGGGGAAATAGGACTGGTCATCAGTCTCTGAACCTCCTCTGAGGAGCTCTCTGTAACCAGCAAGATGTCTGCTTCAGCAGGTAGCATTGTCTGCTCTGAATACCTTGTTTTCACTCTAGATACTTCCATCACCGCTTCAAATGGCTGATGCACAGGAAGAGTAGTTGAATATACAAACGTTGTCGACAAATGGAACACATAATACAAAAAAATGATAGCATGATATAATTCACATACATGATGATTGGCTAAACAGCATGTCATTGCATAATTCACATATATAATGCCTTTGCAACAAGATATCATTGTATAATTCACATATATAATGTCTTGCAACAGGATGGCAATGCATAATTCACATATATGGTAATTAGACACTGAACAGGTGGCATTCACACAAAGCATGTCTAAACTAATCAAATGACATAGCAATGCGAGACACCATACGCACGATATGAGCAACATAACCCTGCCAAGTTAGAGCATACACCTCGGGGGAGGGGGGGAATAGGACTGGTCATCTGTCTCTGAATCCTCCTCTGAGGAGCTATCCGTAACCAGCGAGATATGTGCTTCGTCAGATAGCATAGTCTGCTCTGAAGACCTTGTTTTCACTCCAGAATTTTCCATCACCGTGTCAAATGGCTGATGCACACGAAGAGCAGTTGAATGTACTAACATTGTTGACAAATGTAATATGTAACGAAAAAAGGATGGCCTGATATAATTTACATATAAGATGACTGGCTAAGCAGGATGGCATTGCAAAATTCACATATATGATGCCTGGCTAAACAAGATGGTGTTGCATAATTCACATAAACGATGAATAAACTAAACAGATGGCATTCGCACAAAGGATGTCTAAACTAAGCAGATGACATATTTGATGTATAAAGTAAGCAATGCAAGACACCATATGCATGATATAACCAACATCAGCATGCCAAGTTAGAGCGAAGACCTCAGGGGGTAAATAGGAGTTATCTTCTCCTTTTGAATCCCCCTCAGAACAGATATCTTCCTCTCGATTACAATCCAAAATGCATGGAGGGGGGCTGCCTTTGCGCCTACCACGGAGCGACGTCTGCATGAAATTTTATTGCCACGCAAGGCTCGTCTCTTTTGCTCTACATGTTCAGTTCCATTGTTTACAATAACTGTCATGCATAGGAATAAAACATAGTGAGATTATGTAAGGAGTGCATGCAGAAATCCAGAGTGATGGTAGCAACCTGTGGATAGACCCAAAACCAATAATAGCAGGCAGATAATGGCTTTAGTTAAATAATACAGATAATGGCTTATTTACTGTTTGTTTCCCACCCAACATGAAACTCATAGTAGACACCGGAGATTAACCAGATAGTAGATAGATACTATTGATAGCGGCCCTGATATGTACCCCACAACCATTTAAAAACTCAAGTTTGACCATTAGTTTGGAGCCGACTCAGAGTCTAATCGGTGAACAGGACGATAAAGTAGCATATAATATTAAGCGATGCATAACGTAAGTAGATATGAAAGAGTGCGACCTCTCTTGCGGACCCGTGTAGTCCTCGAGGTCATCTGCTCGGTAAATGATGGTAATGCAGTTTTCATGGCTGCCGGCGGCAGGGAAGAAGATCTGAGGCAGCGAAAGACAGTCTGGAGGCCGGATCCCTGCTGTGCTGGACCCTTCTGTCATTGGAGCAGCTGAGCTGGCGTGGACGACGGTGCAGCAGGAGCGGGACAAACCACGCAAGGTTTTCTTTGACAACTATCTGTAAGAGAAGTAATTCTGTAAGGGCTTGTTTGAATTGGAGGATTCCAACAATGCAAGGATAGGAAATAGACAAGAATAGCATAGGAATGCACGTGCAAAACAGAGAATTTAAAAACACATGATTCCAATCTGGGTGTTTGATTCACAACAATTGGAAGATCACAGGATGCAAAGAAGCATAGTGAGATTAAGTAAAACCACAAGAAAATGTACGGTTATAATGCTATTATGCTACTATCTCTTAGTCTTGTGCTTTATGAATAGGAATTTGAAAAGGAGGACAGGTGAAAATTAAAATTCCTACGATTTTTCTTTCAAAGAGACACTAAAGGAACAAATCCGTGTGCTCAGTGGGCAATATATATGACATGTAGAGTAAAAAAGAGATGCAACAAGTGTACAACCTCTTTGGCGAAGCCATGTCGATCTCAGCGTGATTGGGTTGGCTGGTGAGGATGCTCCGGCTGACTTTGCTATTGGAGGAGGGGAAGAAGATCTTAGGCGTCTGGAGATGGAGCCCGAGGTACTGCTCCACTATGATGGAGGGTTTTGTTGTTGGAGCAGCTCCGGTGAGTTGTACGACGCCGAGGCTGAAGCAGGACAAGAGAGACAACGAACAACATTAACATGAGTGGAATTCTAATAGCATCTCCAATACATGACGTAGAATACATAACCACAAAGGGCTAGATGTAAAATACATCAGCCGCCATCTCTGAACTTAACTGTTGAAACTGAATTTAACTGTCGAAACTGAACTTAACTGTCGAAACTGAATTTTGCTGTTGAAACTGAATTTTGCTATCGAAACTGAACGCACTAGAAAGGTGAGGCTACACGTCGGTCGACTGACTTTTTCATCTCTGGTCAGTCGATTTTGCAGCCATTGGATACGAAATCAAGGGCCTGCGGTTCATCTTCAACCTCCACCCTCCCGAGCCGCCAGCCACCACCGGCCAAACAGCAGCCCCCCGCCGCCCGCGGCCGGCGGTGCGCCACCCCGCCCGCCTCGAAAACACTCCCCACCGCCGGTTCGCCGCCGCCCCGGCCATCCCTCTAGGCCCCCCCCGTGCCGAGCTTTTTCTCTGGCGATCCCCACGCCACCGCCCCGCCAACGCCCCGCCAACGCCGGCGACCACCGCCCCACCCTGAACCCTAAGATAGATAGTAGGGTACCTCTCCGGCATCCCCCCTCCCCGCTGCGGCTGGTTCTTCCTTCACC
>NC_041389.1:199775358-199778216 GCF_002162155.2 Triticum dicoccoides | reverse complement strand
TCGATTCAGTCGACTGAAGTGTAGCTAAATCGGAGCAGCATCGCAAGCAAGAGCAAGAGCGAGAGCAGCAGCACGAGCAAGAGCAATAGCAAGAGCAGACCAGGCAGGGGACCGAGAGCAAGAGTAGAGCAGCAGCACGAGCGAGATCTAAAGCAACAGCAGCTCCTATTGATGTGGACGTCGCCGCCAAGGGAGCGACGTCGTGGAGGAAGTGGCCGGCGACGCCGCCGTGGATGGAGCCGCGCCGTGTCGGCTCGGGACCGAGCGTCGGCAGCACCATGAGATTGAATCAAGAAGAAAATGTGGTGATTAGTGTAAAACCTCTTTGGTGGCGCCGATTAGGCCGCAGCTTCATCCGAGCAAATGGTGATGATGATGCTCTTCCGGTGGTGCAGGTGAAGACGGCGGTGTGGGAATGGAGGCGGCGCGAAAGACGAGGGGAACGTCAGGGAAGCTCCTTGGAGGTGGAGGACGGGGTGGGTGAACTGACGGGACGACGAGATCGATGGCGGATCCTCATCTGGTACGGTGGATGAGGGACGTCGAGGTATTGCTGTGGACGACGTCGTTGGGGAAGAGGCTCTGGCTGGGTGGCGGATGGAGCAGGGTGTGGGGTTTCGTCGCGGGTTTTCGCGGCCTCGGTGTATGAATGGGTTGGCGGATGGGATGGGAGTGGGGAACCATGGCTTAGGGACACACTTTTCCCAAATGTGGGGTAAGTTACGAAAGTACCCCCACCGATTTGAGGCAGTTCTTTCAGTCCAGGGGTACCACGGGCATTTCGCGTGTCGGGATTTCACAGGAGGTGGGAGTTTTCACGCGCGTTGTAATTTCGGAATAGCAAGGCGCGGGTTGAGATGGAGGGAGTTGTTGGAGCACAACGAGACAAAGATATATCTTAAATATTTCGGGCTAACAAGGCGCGGGTTGAAATTTCCGGACAAGCCTAACATGTACTGTACCAAATCAATGCGCACTACAAATGTCATTCAAAACTTTGAATTCACGTTATGTTCAATTAAAATATTTCGCTACGTGTATAATGCATGCAACCTACTAGTCAAATGAACGTTTTAGTGCATTCCAGACGTATATACTACCGCTTCAATATGAACTAAATTTGAATTCGTTTCTCTATTTGAATAAGATCTAGAGTAATGATTGTTGTGAAGTCAAAGCATTTGAATTCGTTTCTCTGTTTTAGTAATATCTACAATCATCATTATTGTCAAGTTAAACCATCGTTTGTGTATTATCTTCACAGCACACCACATGATTAGTCTCGAGTTACATATGAACTATGTGTACTATATGAACTCGAACTCGATTTTTTGAATCCACTTTATTTTGATTTCAAATCACATTACATTTCTAGCTCTAGCTAGATCTTCATAATCTAAACCATGTGTCATATGTATAATGTGTTTATCACATTATGTATGGTTCCCCGCCCCCTACGCCTACAAGTATTTAGATGTGAGTTGCAAACACCACACATTACCACAAATTCAAATAAAATGTGAGAATGTTCGATATATGGTATTGTTTAGATTGTTCGATATTTAGTTGTAAGCTGCAAACGCCACACATTATCACAAATTCAAATAAAATGTGAGATTGTTTGATGTATAGTATGGTTTAGATTGTTCGGCATTTAGCTGTGAGTTGCAAACGCCATGCATTATCACATTATGGTATAACATGTGCACAGCACGTGTATCACCGCTATATTCATGCATGCAATGTTTAAAGCACTATGATCTCCTATTCAAATATATGAATCTGCTTTTATATCAAATTATGATCTTTGTTAGTCTCTTACACCCCAGACAATCCTCTAACCTTTGTAGCTACCACTAACTTTCTCTCGTGCATGCACACGCCCTCCTCGCCCTCCCCCTCCCTCGGCATTCTATCCACCGGGCACATTCATTTTTTTTCTTTAGGTCGTTCTCCCAGAGTCTCCACAACTCTTTTCCGACACACACCGATCGATAAACCTCTCCAGCGATGCCTGCCTACAACATACACACAC
This sequence comes from Triticum dicoccoides, assembly GCF_002162155.2. Taxonomy (NCBI): domain Eukaryota; kingdom Viridiplantae; phylum Streptophyta; class Magnoliopsida; order Poales; family Poaceae; genus Triticum; species Triticum dicoccoides. The sequence continues at coordinate 199,776,181 of NC_041389.1, read as the reverse complement.
ACCTTCAATCTCCTCCTTTATGTGTCCTTGCCTCTTTTCTCTCATATGGTCACACACACGTGTAAACTCTCGCCCCTCTTTTCATCGATCTCACAACCGCACACTCCTCCCCCTATCTAGCTAGTAGTTGGGCCTCTCGCACCACCTCCTAGCTCCATTCTCTCTGTCTATCTGTCTCGCTGGGCCTTATTTGCCTCTAACAAATGGACGTACACCAACCGATCTCTCGCTATACATATAGTTAGCTAGGTCCTTATAACCCGTTTTTACCCATGCATCGATCGATCTACCTCATTAGTTGTGTCTCTCCCTTCCTCCGACAAACAACAATTGATCTACCGATCTAGTTAGGTTTGCTTACCAAACACATGGTTCCCCTTCATCATCCATGGATGCGTCCCGATAGATCTATCATGCACAGGCACACACAGAAACACATCCCCACTCTTATTGATAACATTGCAGTTCCACCCTCAGTTTGTCTAGTAGGCCTCTACCACCATCTCCGAGAAGCAACTCCATCACCCATCCAGCACTCTACCCCTCTCCCTCCCTCTCTCTCTCTCCTCTCTCTCTCTCTCTCTCTCTGTCCCATCATATTTCCCGTCCTTCAGTTATGTATGGATGTCGACCGATCTCCCTCAAGACATAGCTGGGTCTCTCCTTCTCAACACATATACGAGTCGTTCTACCTCTATAGTTAGGCCTCTGCCTACCCCTCCCCCACCCCCCTCCCCCACACACACCGATACATTGAGCGCTCTAGTCATGTCTCCCTGCCACACACAAACTTGACATGTGCCCTCTAATGTTCTGGTAGGCC
>NC_041389.1:199762251-199774943 GCF_002162155.2 Triticum dicoccoides | reverse complement strand
AAACACTCACGAACGCGGTTTGTATCTCTCACACACACCCACGTAGGTGGGGGACGTGCACGAAGAGAAGAGGTGCATGCACGGCGCATGTACTCCCGTCTCTTTCCCAACCACACCCGCGCGGGTACACGGTGGAGCTCATTTCTGTATGAAAAAGGCAGCCCACGTGGTAATTTGGCATGTGTACTGGTTGTCCACTTGGTGGAGGGAGGATCATCTACCACGGGTGAACAAACAAATTGCGACTTGACGCGTTATGTTAAATTAAAGAAAGAGGCAAACCATGTGGGGCCTACCTTAGAAGCAAGGCTCTATACACTGGAGTACTTTTGATGTGTCCCGTCAACTCGCAGAACGAGGAGAAGCTTGCTTAGTACGCTGTCTCCCCCACCCACGGGCGCGATGGCTCGCAGGATGAGGTGAAGCTTGCTCCGCCTTACGCCTGCTCCCTCGCCCATGCGCACGGTGGCTCGCAGGACGCGGAGAAAAATTTACTACTCCCTCAATTTAATCCTCGTCCCTACTACCTTGGTTATAGAGATTATATCATATTGTTTGGAATACATATGTCCTTTAGTAGATTTCAGTATGAACTACTAGTACATACTCCAAAAACTGATGTATATATACGTATTTTATAGTGTAGATTCACTCATTTTCCTCTGTATGTAGCACTCTCCCTCGCCCCTCGACCCTCGCCCATGTGGTGGACATGCAGCAATTCATTCGGTCTCATATAGCCAGAACGATATATACTGCACTACCATTATTGCTCGACTTCCCGAAGAGGCGAAGAGCCAATCGCAAGGTTAATATTTTGGAGATGCCAAGCGCAAGGTTATAGGAGAACGAGTAGTAGGTGCCGCGTCATTTATAAATAAAGTTCTTTTTTCTTCAGTGGCACGTACGCAATACGATAGGTTCATATGGAGAAAAAAGGAAACCGCTTCGCTATATACATAGTCAGGACGGGCCAGCCTACATGGTTGCTTGCTGGGGTTGCTCTCTTCACACTCTCTCGCACAAAATGATTGTGGCCACATCTCTAACATCCCGGCGGATCACGTCTGCTTGGGGAAGGGGTGGATGCTTAGTGTAGATGTGGTGGCCGTCGCCGACGGCGAAAACCCACTGTCGGCACGTCCCGATCAGGGGTCCCCGCCGTTCTCTCTCACAAAGCCGGTGAGGTTGCCTTCATCCCTTGCTCACTACCGCGACGTGGGCAGTTGCCGCCTCCCACCGCCGTCCTCAAGGTTGGGCTACGTCCCTCAGGTACAACTCCCTTTACAGCCGGCTTGCACCACTGCTCCAGCTCCCCACATCACTCCCTGTGGATATTTCTCTACTTCTTTGCCCCGCACATACCTCTACTGGCTTCTACGTACTGTATTTGTGATGAGTTTATGTCTCATCAACTAGTCCCAGTAATCTTATTCTAATCACGCTTCTTCAATTTCTTTGCCACAGGGATGCTCATCTCGATTTTGGTGAAACTGCACAAAATGATCTGATGCTCAAAAGGTTGCAAACTTCATTTATTAGGAAGCTCGAACGTTGCCAGCAAATTGAATCCTGGCCAGGGTTCATGGTTCAAGGGCTAGGGACTGCATGGATCGGTTTTTCTTCAGCTGCCTCTGTTCCAAAATAAGTGTCAACTTTAGTAGTACAACTTTGTACTAAAGTTTGCACAAAGTTGAGACACTTATTTTGGAACGGAGGGAGTACATATTTGCTATGATCTGTCAATCATTGAGATGCAATAGCATGCATGTTAGTCTCCTTTGTATTTGATGAAATGTTGCAACGGGCAATCTTGGACGCAAGATACATGTAACAGAAGCTGGAAGCTTCATAGCATTGTACAAATTTATCTCGCCGATAAATTACAGTACGTACTATACTAGTACTTCCTCCGTTCCTAAATATAAGTCTTTGTAGAGATTTCACCATGAACCACATGTGGATGTATATAGATGCATTTTAAGTGTAGATTCATTCATTTTGTTCCGTATGTAGTTCACCTAGTGGAATCTCTACAAAGACTTATCTACTAGTAATAGCTAGCCCCCACTACTAGGAATTCTCTATCCTCTCCTTGAGCCACATCATCAAAATTAAGGTAGCCGTTAGATGAACTAAATCAGTCCATAATAGCCGTCTGATCTAGACGTTGAGAGGCTCCGCACTAAGCCACATGCAAGCATGCAGAAATACCGTGGCATGCATGTGAGTGGGTTTTAAATCACATCAACATGTCTGCATGCAAGCATGCATCGGTAGCATGCATGTAAGTGAGCTTTTAAGGCCCATTAACATGTCAAAAAGAAAAATATAATCCCATTATGCAGTAGGAGTTGGCTGATCTTTTTCCTTATGTGGGATGATCTAAATGATGATGGGAGTTTATTTAGTTTGGCTACCACATTTGTCATGCGGTTATAGAGTTTTTTTTTGTTCTCTGAAATCGATAATTTTGCGCAGAGAGATATACGACTATTCCGCGGCAACACGCGGGGACTCATCTAGTAATATTTAGGAACGGAGGGAGTACTATGTAAAGGGTTAGGTGTCGCACGGTGATAGTGTGAGGTGGGCCATGTAATCACTGAGCCTGCGTATTTTCACTGCTCTTGCACTCCTCCGCTGTAAGAATGGAGAAAATTGTAATCTAATAGTAGTACCTCCTTTTGCCGAAAGTGTGGGACATCCAGCAGTCCTACCACCTCAGTAATAAAGACCAATGAGCCGTCAGATCACATAGACCCAGCAGTAAGTTGGACGGACAAAGCAACCATCACTCTTGCGCCAGTGAGAGGTCGCATTCGCTCTGCCCGGGCATGAATGTGGCACCAATTCTTTGGAGCAGCGATGATCGTTTCAGGCGGGAAGCGCGCGCGGGCGATGGAGGGGCTTTGGGTGGGCCAGGCTAGTCAGGAGCGGGCGTGGCAGCTGTCCGCATGTCCCTACCGGACACGCCCGAAAACGAGAGGATGCACCAACTCTCGCGGCTAAAATCATACACTACACACCATCTCTCTGTAGGAGTAGGTCGATCTGTCTCTCTCTAACACACACACATGCTGTTAAACACACACACACACACGCACGCACCTTGGTCCCGTTGCACCTTCTAATGTGACTTATTACACCTAGACGGAGGGAGTAGTAAGTATACGAGATACAGTGGCACACTGACTTAAGTCGAATACAAGTGCCCAAAATTTGTGTGCATGTTATAATAAGGACTCACTTAAAATAGTATGTGAGCGAACAGAGGGATCAATTGGACAGCGTTCCCGAGCAGTAGCGAGATGTGTGAGGTAAGATACACCGCTGGCGCTTTTAATTTTTCTTATTAATTTGTTTGTTTCACCCTCTAACTAGTGGGACCCAACATACTACGTGGAGAGAGGTAAGGTGACTAAGGCTGCATTATTTCTGCACCACTGTGGATAGTCTTACCACCAAAGCCACATGACACGATTATGATTGAAATCCCAATGACTCCCCACACATGAAAAAAACACGGCATGATTGTCACACGAATGCGGGAATGTATAAAAGGTTATTTTCCTCTCGTTGAACATAACGGGAGGGTTGTGTAGCTGGTTAGCCTGTTCGCTCATCAAACTTGAGGTCTCAGGTTCGATAACTACACTTGAGCATAATTTGTGCCAGGAGGATTCTTTGACTGGTCAAAATGGATGGATACGGAGCTATACGATCTCGTAGTGACCGTATAATCACCTCATCACGTATAAGCTACAGCCTCGGCACTTGTTTTCTAGGGTTTGCACGCTTCACACTCTCTCTCCAGTATATATATACACGTTGGAGCCTCAGCGCTTGTAGTTGCTCTCTTCACAATCTCTCGCCCTCTCCAGATCTAAACAAGACTTTTTTGGCCTCTCTCTCCCCTCACTACTGCTCAAAGAGCTGGCAGAATCCGTCCGCCGAGAAGGGAAGGTGGCTTAACGCTGTCGCCGTCGGCGAGGGAGGGAATCCACTACCGGCGCAGCTGTTCACTTTCACCTAGCGGTGACGCGGGAGGGCCTCCGACCCCTTCTTCTTCGTCGCCGTCCCGTCGCCCACCGAACCACGCCCCAAGAACCTTAAGGTATAATTTACTTACTCCACATGCATTGCTCTAGCTGCATGTATACCATGAATCTAGGACGTGGTTCAAAGAGGAAAGGAGTGGGGGAAAGTAGTGGGATAAGTTGTATATAGCATGAATCTAGGACGTGGTTCAAAGAGGAAATGAAGGGGCAAAGTTGTATAGCATGAATCTAGGATGTGATTCAAAGAGGAAAGGAATGGGGGAAAGTAGTGGGGAAAGTTGTATCGCATAAATCTAGGACATGGTTCAAAGAGGAAAGGAAGGGGCGAAAGTACTTGTTCAAAAAGGAAAGGAAGGGACAAGGCTGTAGAGTTTGAGCGGGACTAGATTTGCTGCGCTCACATAGGGAAAGGTGTCTAAAGATAACAAAACTGGGACCAACACAAATATGCCCCTTGGTTGTTTGTTCTTTGTTGCAACAGACTGTGCATGAACACAGTACATCGGTAGATGCACATGGTGCTGGTGCGTCCACTGTCCCGTGCAACTCATTAGCTGTTGTTAATCTAAGGCCCTGTTTGGTTAAAAACTCCCTAGTCCCTACCTGCTTGGTTCCAGGGACTAAACATGGACTAGAGGTTATTAAATGACATGCTAAAAGACCATGTTACCCCTAGTAATGAACTAATAGAGGCAAGGTGCGATGCGTGGCAGGGGCAACTGTTGGAAAAAGTCCCAAAAAGACTCCCTCGGGGTCTTCTTTCTTTAGTCCCAAATGCCCACTTTTAGTCCCTAAAAGTCCCTCCTGTTTGGTTTAGATGGGACTGACACGGAGTTTTTTTTAGTCCCTACACCAAAATGTCCATGTAAACAAACACCCTCTAATAATGCCGCTGGAAAATTGATGCAATGCCACAGTTAAAAGCAAATTACATGTTTAACGAATTTTATTGTTAATATAATCTGTATGTCAATATTAATCAATGCCACCGTTTGAGAAATGCTACTGTCTTGCTTTCTTTCCCATTTAGATAAGGTAGATGCTTCTTTTTGTTGGCTTCTGTGTCATCCACCATTATTGACCACTAATTGTTTCCTTTGCACCTCTGTGTAAACAGGGTTATCTACTTCACCTCATTGCCTTTGTGACCTTTTGTTGCACGACACAAAACACTTTTGTTTTAAGAGTGTTTTGTGCAGTGCAACCAAAATGTCACACCGACAACGTTGCTTGATTGCTTGATCTTAGTGGAACTGCACAAGAGGATATCTTACTTCCTATCCGTGTTGGCAAATTTGGTTCAGATCTTCTTCTTGTGAGTTATTTGAATTCCACATCATGAGAGGTCAGTACTAGCCTTCTTTGACATGATTCTGCAGTGTGCTTTCATCTGTTGTACTACTTGTACGATAATGTTGCTTGATTTTAGTGAACTGCACAAATGGAGACAAGACTTCCAATATGTATGTGCACCGTAATATCCCATTGAGGTAAGATAAGGATATTTCACAACTGTTGGCTTGTATTTTGCCACTTTCATCAGAAAATTAAGTTTAGTACTATACTTGTGCTCCCTAATTGACATGCCAAATCTTACATTGAAGGCGAAGCTTGTCTGTTATTGAACCAAGTGATGAAGGGGAAGAACAAGCGGAAGAAAAAAAAATCAACTCCCGATGCTATAATGAAGCACTGGAACTGTGATGACACAAGTAATGATATAGTTTTGCATCTTAATTTATTACTATGGCTGGAACGAGCAATTGTTTTGCCACTGATTTGATACCACTCTTAATGTAATACGTAATTATCTCTACTTGTGCAAACAGGGATCTTCTTTGAAGATACCATATATTTTAGTGGAACTGCACAAGAATATGTTGGAAACATTAAACTAATCGAGGAGTATATAGTAAGCATGGCCACCACCGTAGATAGCAACAGATGGTTCCAGAGAAGTGCTTCGTCTGTATGCTCTACACAATAAGCCTCCTGACAAAGGTTGGTATTCGCCCACTGATTTCATCCATATGATTGAGCTTTGTCATATCTATTGGTGTTGTGCTACTGTTTAGATACTATCATGAAAAAGTGTTATTGTCCTTGAGAAGTGCTTCATCTGTGTTGTTTTAAATATTTCCTTTCCTTTTTTTCGAGCAAACAGGGATGCTAGCATTTAGTAGTCCTCTTGTCTTTGCACAACAGGATCATCTTCCTCTGAAGAAGAATATGGAGTACGTGAAGTGACTAGTTCCGATTATGCCAGGATGAAGAAGCCCTGTCTATCTTCTCATCAGAAGGAGCAGCTGAAGGATGGTTACATTACTCCCCACAAGACCAAACTAACTTCAGCTCAGAAGGACTGACAAATCTCCATTTTTTTGCTGTGATGCGCGTGTACAATGTTGTTCTAGGATTCTTTCTGGTGAGTTCCATTTTTCTAAAAGTGTGCTCTACATGGACCATGTAGGTGCTTGTTGAAACTGTCAATTCATAGTACAGTTTGTTTTATACTAATCACTTTTTTGTATTTGTGCAAACAGGGGTGCTCAGCTTGATTTCAATGGGAACTGCACAAAATGTTCATGAATACATCGAATCATTTATTTCCACCACAAGAAAGGAGGTGCCGATAAGTTCAAGGCGTTGCAACATATAAGGGCGAAATCATACAACCTACGCGCAAATTTGATTGATTTTGGTGGAACTGCACAAAAAGAACAGCTGGTTTATTTAGCACGAGGTGTCATGTCAATGTTCGAACTGATGGCAAACCCTGCCCATTCCACAATCGTAGGCATTTGATATTTTGGAACGGGACAACCCTGTCAAATTTTGCTCATTGATTTTAGCAAGACATGCGTTTGATATTTTCGAATGGGACGCCCTTTGCTGTCAGCAGCGTCGATCAATTTTTTCTTTATTCTTTAGTTGTGAAGTAAATATTGCCTCTGACATGTGAGTCGCTGAGATGCATAATCATAGATTGTTTTGAATGTTCTCTATGAATTGCCAGCCCTGTGTGTTTGATTGCAATGTACAAAAATGCTAAAAAGCTGCTCAAACTCTTTGTACTCCTTATGTTCCTTTTTACTTCGCACATTGTGAAAGTGCATACTTTTTTGTATCAGATTGGTCAAAGTAGAGATACTTTGACTGCAGACAAAACTTGTATGCAGACTAGAAAGGACCGGAGGGAGTACATGTGAAACTGCTGCAAACGAGGTGATCACCCTGGGAACAATGCTAGTACGTATTGTTTTGCATGTTCATCCAATGCCAGTGATACAGGAATTCGAACTAATCGAAATAAATTCATTCATACATGGTCGGATTTCATATAAACATGTCGGATTTCATTACATTTCATACACTCTTCAACTAAAAAGGGGTGCGCTGGAGGTATAATTAATTAACTGAAGCTACCCACCTGTGTCCCGCTGAGCCGAACAAAAGCTTCACTGACTTAATGATACGTCTCCAACGTATCTATCATTTTTGATTGTTCCATGCTATTATATTACCCCTTTTGGATGTTTATGGGCTTTATTTTACACATTTATATCATTTTTGGGACTAACCTACTAACCGGAGGCCCAGCCAGTATTGCTGTTTTTTTGCCTATTTCAGTATTTCAAAGAAAAGGAATATCAAACGGAGTCCAAACGGAATGAAACCTTCGGGAGCGTGATTTTTGGAACGAACGTGATCCAGAGGACTTGGAGTGCAAGTCAAGAAGCAGCCGAGGCGGCCACGAGAGGGTAGGGCGCCCCCCCTCTATAGGGTGCACCCCCTGTCTCGTGGGCCCCTCGGGCGGCCACCGACGTACTTCTTCCTCCTATATAAGCCTACGTACCCCGAAAACATCCAGGGGGCCAACGAAACACAATTTCCACCACCGTAACCTTCTGTATCCGCGAGATCCCATCTTGGAGCCTTCGCCGGTGCTCCGTCAGAGGGGGAATCGACCATGGAGGGCTTCTACATTAACACCACAGCCCTTCTGATGAGTTGTGAGTAGTTTACCACAGACCTTCGGGTCCATAGTTATTAGCTAGATGGATTCTTCTCTCTTTTTGGATCTCAATACAATGTTCTCCCCCTCTCTTGTGGAGATCTATTTGATGTAAACTCTTTTTGCGTTGTGTTTGTCGAGATCCGATGAATTGTGAGTTTATGATCAAGTTTATCTATGAGAAATATTTGAATCCCCTCTGAATTCTTTTATGTATGATTGAGTTATCTTTGCAAGTCTCTTCGAATTATAAGTTTGGTTTGGCTTACTAGATTGATCTTTCTTGCCATGGGAGAAGTGCTTAGCTTTGGGTTCAATCTTGTGGTGTCCTTACCCAGTGATAGAAAGGGTTGCAAGGCACATATTGTATTGTTGCCATCGTGGATAAAAAGATGGGGGTTATATCATATTGCATGAGTTTATCCCTCTACATCATGTCATCTTGCTTAAGGCATTACTCTGTTCTTATGAACTTAATACTCTAGATGCAGGAAGGAGTCGGTCGATGTGTGGAGTAATAGTAGTAGATGCAGGTAGGAGTCGATCTACTTGTCACGGACGTGATGCCTATATACATGATCATGCCTAGATAATATCATAATTATTCGCTTTTCTATCAATTGCTCGACAGTAATTTGTTCACCCACTGTAATACTTATTCTATCTTGCGAGAAGCCTCTAGTGAAACCTATGGCCCCCGGGTCTATCTCTTATCTTATTTGCTTCCAATCTACTTTTATTTGCATCTTTACTTTTTGCATCTATATTATAAAATACCAAAAATATATTTATCTTATCATACTATCTCTATTAGATCTCACTTTCGCAAGTGGCCGTGAAGGGATTGACAACCCCTTTATTGCGTTGGTTGCGAGTTCTTTGTTTGTTTGTGTAGGTGCGTGGGACTTTTGAGGAGCCTCCTACTGGATTGATACCTTGGTTCTCAAAAACTGAGGGAAATACTTAGGCTACTATTGCTGCATCACCCTTTCCTCTTCAAGGAAAACCAACGCAAGCTCAAGATGTAGCACTTAACTGCAGGTGCAGTTGCGTAACTGACGTGTGGCCTGTTGGGCCCACGTGTCAGTCAGCCAACTGCACCAGCAGTTAAGTAGAAGCAGTGTTCTTCTCCAGAGTAGCTCTCCGACTCCACGTCGCCGCCAAGAAGCTAACCGGCCGTCAATGGTCAACCCGCCTAGCTTGGCCTCAACCGGAGGGTAGCAGCGGTGGCCTTACTTGGACCCGAGCGGCGGCGACCTACCGTGTTCTACTCTTCCTTGTATTCTGTGTGGCGCGGCCTCGTTGGCAGTGGGGCGGGGCCTCGGCGGAGCCGGCGATGTTCTCTGTCTCGTTGTCGACGGGCGGCGCCTCGGCGGAGCGGTGGAAATCCTCCCCACGATGCCGGAAGGGTGGGGCCTCGGCTGAGCCGGAGATGTCCTCTGCCTCGTTGTTGGCGGGGCGAGGCCTCAGCAGAGTCGGTGGTGTCCTCTGCCTCGTTGTTGGCGTCGCGTGGCCTCGACGAAGAAGGGCCTCGTCGACGCCAGCAGAGCGGGGACTCGTCGGAGCCGGCATTGTCCTCTGCCTCGTCCTCGGTCTCGCCAAACAGCGCCTCGCCCGCTTCATTGCCCTCTTTGCTAGCCTCTTTTAGGCGGTCATAGCCTCCACCACCCGCATGTGGTACCGCCAGCGCTCGAGGCGGCCCTTGCGTGCGGAGCGGTACGAGTTGAGCAGCGCCTCCTGCTCCGCCCGCTCCGCGGCGATCTGCTCCTCCGCCTGCAGGTGCTCCTGGAGGAGATGGTGGTTGTAGGCGGCGTCGGCCTGCGCCTCCCGGAACTGCTCCTCATGCATCTGCCTCACCGTGTCCATATATTGGGCACGGGCCTCGCCGATGGTCATGGTGCAATGCACCAGCGAGGATGGCGTGGAGGAGGGGGTTGGCGCCGGATCGTCGACTACCATGTTCTCCATCGGGACGTTGTCGTCCTCCGGCTGCCTGCCTGCCAGCCGGTCGGCAGCAATGGCTGCCATCTCCTTGTGGTCCGTTGTCCGCCCGTCCCAAAGAGCGCTAGAGCGCAAGGAAGCCATGGTGGGCAGTAGTGGTGTGGACAGGAGAAAGGGAACGGATGCGGGTGATTGCGGCTATGGCCGGCGCATCAGTTTATATAGCAATGGTGGGCAGCGGAGGGACGGATGTGTGGCGCCGGAGTAGCCGCCTTGGCAACCGCGTGTCATTAATGTGGGCGGCAGATGGACGGACGGACGACACTTGTGTCCTTTGAAGGCGGAGCAATCGCCTGCACCGGGAAGCGGGGCAGGCGGCGCTGACTGTTTCGGGCGGAAAGCGCGCGCGGGCGAGGAGATGACTTTACTTGGAGAGGATGACAATGGGGACCCACCAGGGCCATAGCCTCACGTACGCAAGTGCCTCCTTATTATATAAATATATAACTATAATTTATTTTGCTTCCTCTTGGTTTCCTGACATCACGATCCCACACCATTGTCAACCTATGTACTCCCTCCTTTCCGGTTTATAGGGATTATCTCAAAATTTTAGTTTTTCCATTTTATAAGGCTCAATTTGGTTGTTTTCCATCACATGTTCAGATTCCAAGGTGCATTAAATCATTACATGCAAGTATTAAGAGAAAATTGACCAATGCATGTACTTTATGCATGCATGCATTGCAATTAATGCATTGACAAACATAATTTTTTGAGGATAACAAGAGCATTAATTAGGTGCTTTTGCAAAACTACAAAAAGTATTCCACCACTCGCCATCTACCTTGATTGGTGAGATTTTTGAATTGAGCACTATAAACTAGAAAGGAGGGAGTAGTCAATAAACGAGAGAATTGCACAAGAAGCGGCCGACAGCTGGGACCAAGCAGCTCGAGCAGTATTTGTGTTTTTGAGGTGTGAGCCCTGCAGAGTTTTTTGATGTTTAGCCCAGATATTAATTTTTATCCTCTGAACAACAACGAAAACATCGCTGCAGGTATTAACTGGGCGGGCTGTGGTCAGTCTAGCCCAGGGCGGATATCCAGCCCAGATATTAATTTTTTTCAAGCTGAAAATGGCTAGCTCGGCTATACTATTTTTAGGAATACCCAGGCAAGGTCAAGTTGCTATTCTCTGCCCCGCTGGCTGCAAATCTTTCCTAGGGGGGGATGCATTAGGCTTCACAAGAAAATGGGCTTTAAGAAATAATAAATGGGATGTAATTATAAAAACTGGGCAGTAACTACAAAAAAATGCACCAAACACGTAATTACTTTATAAAATATTATTTTTGGATATTGAGAATTTTAATTTCATTAATTGTTGTGAGCGCAATGTTTCGCTGGATTTTTACGTAATATAAATTTATATTGAAATTGTATTTAATCTGACTAAAAAAATTTGGGATAAAAATATTTCGGATCCCATCAAAATGTGGGAAATTTTATTGAATTCTATTTTGAACGATTGGTTGAAATGGGTTGTACATTAACAAGATGTAAATGGGCTATAGTGAATTCCATTAGAATTCATAAATGGGCTACACATTCTTACAAATCTCAAATGGGCTATAAGTTCTCTGCCACACACACTTCTGGCCTTACTAAGTTGACGCGTCCCCTAAAAAAACATAGTTGACACGTATGCAAGGCTTTGTCAACTTATAGTCAACACACGGTTCTAGCAGCAGTGGCCGTTGGATGTCCATCCAACGGATGCCGAGCTTCTTCTTCAATCTCGGATATTCTAGCTTCACCCGTCCAAAAAATGATTCCTCCCCCTGACATCTGGGGAGCACCGTTTCGGAAGCTGACCTATGGGCCAACTAAGTTGATGTACTAAGGCTTTGTCAACTTAGTCAATATAAACGATTCTAGCTGCAGTGACCGTACGATGTCCATCCAACGTCCGTCGTGCTTCTTCAACCTCTGGTCTTCTTGCTCCAGCCACCCAAAGCAGCCCCAGTCGTGCCACCTGCTCCTGCCTTCCATGGCCGGCTGTGCTGCCGCAGAGGCCTCACCGCCCCCTACTACTCCCACCGCTGGCCAGGCCATCCCTCCACTCACCCACACCCCCTGTTATTTTGCGGCGACGGCAGCGCAACCGAACCAGTGAACCCTCGTACTCCTCTTCGCGTGTGCATCCACTGCCACGTCTTCCCCGGCTCCGCGTCGTCCCCTTCCTAGGCCTCGCCGTCGTCCACCGCCGTGGTGCTCTCGGCACAGCGTGGTCAACATGGTCAAGGAACAACTTCCATCGGACATGGACTGTATGTGGAGAGGCTAACAGCTGGGTCCACGGCAGCCGCAAGGAAATGCCTCCTTATTACGCGCAAAATAACTATTCCTCCACCTAACAGCAGGGACCCACCGGACGGGCCACCGTATTTTGCGAAAAAATGATTCGCCACCTGACTGCTGGGACCCACCAGCTACGTCTTCGCACGCAAAAACGATTCACCCCCCTGACTGCTAGGACCCACCAGCTACATCTTCGCACACAAGGAAGTGCGTCCGAAAAAAATGATTCGCCCCCCTGACTGCTGGGACCCACCAGCTACACCTTCGCACGCAAAGAAGTATGTCCGGGCAAAAAAAAACGATTCGCCCCCC
>NC_041389.1:199760878-199762025 GCF_002162155.2 Triticum dicoccoides | reverse complement strand
ATTCGCCCCCCTGACTGCTGGGACCCAGTAGCTACACCTTCGCACCCAAGGAAGTGCGTCCGGGCAAAAAAAACACAAAACGATTCGCCCCCCTGACTATTGGGACCCACTAGCTACATCTTCGCACGCAAGGAATTGCCTAACAGTCGGGACCCACCTGGTCGAAGCGTACGTAGCGTTGTCATTCTGGTCGCGAACGTGTACATACATATATACTGGTCGATGTTGAGGCGCGCACGTAGCATGTACACGTACGTACAGCGGCCAGGGTGGAAGAAAGAAAATACGGCCACGTATGTGTACATACGGGCGGGGTCTCAAACGCCTACTCGCGCATACGTACGGCCAGGGCTCATGTACATGGCTGGGTTAGAATGGAGAAACAGCGTCGTTGTCGTGTTCATGGGGAGGCAACGGAATGTGTCGTGTTCATGGGGAGGCAACGGAATGCAACGGAATGCGTCGTGTTCATCGGGAGGCAACAGAACGCGTGGGAGCCAACCGACTGGGTCAGAACGGAATGCGTCGTCGTGTTCATCTGGAGGGCTTGGACGGAACAGGCGATGTAAACGAGGCCTGGCGTACCACAGAACGGAGGAAACGGCCTTGTGTTCAATCGGCCACGTTCGAAACGGGATCCTGTTGGTCGGGAGGGGTCTGGCGTACCGCAATACGGAGGAAATAGACCTCCTACGGTCGAAACGGGGGTCCTGTTGATCAGGAGGGGTGTGGCGTACCGCAAAACGGACGACACGGATTTGTGTTGGAGCACTACGATCGAAACGGGGGTCCTGTTGATCGAGAGGGGTGTGGCGTACCCCAAAACGGACGAAACGGACTTGTGTTGGAGTGCTACGGTTGAAACGGGGGTCCTGTTCATCGGGAAGGGTGTGGCGTACCGCAAAACGGGACTCCACGGGATACTATTCATCTCCACCGTCGACCTCCTCCAGCCTCCACGGGCTACCGTCGACCTCCTCCGGCCTCCACGGGCTACCGTCGACCTCCTCTAGCCTCCACGTGCTCCTGTTCATCTAGCCTCCACCGCGCGCTACTCCACCGGCTACTGTTCAACCACGCCTCCATGGGCACCCCTCCACCGTCTATTGTTCATCCAGCCCTCCACACCACGGGGTCCTGTTCATCC
>NC_041389.1:199756157-199760652 GCF_002162155.2 Triticum dicoccoides | reverse complement strand
AGCAGCAGTAGTGAAGGAATCGCTCGATCGGGTTCAGTTAACAGCCATCGATCAATCGCTCGGGTTCAGTAACGCGTAGCCTGCAGTGCAATCATTCGGGTTCAGTTAGAGCCCAACGCCTCGCTCGGGTTCAGTTAGAGCCAATGCATCGCACACACGGGCATACATGTACAAGAGAAACGCGCATCGCTTGGCCCCCAACCTCCCACCGTAACCGGGAACTCCCCGAAATTTTCCTCGCCCTCGCTTCTACCACAGTTTTTTCTGTCATGGACGCCCCAAAGAATGTCAGCTGCGTCTCCGGCCCGCCCAGGACGAAAAGCCCATTTTATGTCATGATTTTTTGTCATAGAAGTAGGAGCCCACCACATCTATGATGATACCAAGTTTTGTCACAATTATCATCATAGAAGTGTCATATGTATGACAGGAAAAAAATTCGTTCGGCCCAAAATGTCACGGATGTGTCTTTTTTTGTAGTGCAGGTGTCCTTGTCCTTCTTGCTCTTATCCTTCATCTTCATGTAGTAGGGGTCGACGATGGCCGAGGCGAGGTCAACCAGGGAGTTCAGTTTGTTCTTGGCACCGCCCCAGACCTTGTAGTGGCCCTGGATGTTGACAAGATTCGGGCATTTCAAGCCCGAAACCTTGAGCGCTTTTAGATCATTGGTGGTGTCCACCGCAGCGAACTTGTAGTCGGAGCTCTTGATAAAACTGGAGAAACGCTCGCAAGGCCTTGTGGCCAGGTGGTAGTGGTAGACCAGGACGTCATGTTGCATGCACAACTAGGCGACGACAACCTTCTGATTGTGCCCAGCATGACCGATGGTGTACTCGAGGTCGAAGCCGACCACTTGGTACTTGTCCTCGGCAAGGAACTGCTCCATAGTTTGTATGGAGCTCTCCACTGACACTAGATCGTTCATGTACACCATCGAGAGGGCCTTCCCCCTCACGTGGGTGTCCACTACGTGATGCGTGGTGAACTGCCCACCGTTGTTGTCGTCGGCCGCTAGGAGCGCCATTGGAGCCACAAGGATCGCCATTGGAACCGCTGGATGTCCTCTTTGTATGTGTCATCATGGAGGTGCTTATTGTGTCGTGTGGCGTGAGAGATGAAGGTAAATGGCCGCAGGAATAAATGGGGGAGGCGGCCTGGATTCTCGGCGCGTTCGCATGGCAGTTTTGCATCGGGTAACTGCATTGTGGAGCCACGCCCGGCGCAACCGCATGCACACGAACGTGCGTGATCGTGCATCGGCCCCAAACACTAGCAGTGCGCCTGGAGGGACGAGGGCAGAGCACCTGGAGGGACGCGAGAGGGCAGTGCGCGCACGGTGGGACGCGAGCAGAGCGCCCTGCGGCCACCTCAACGGCAAGCAACCACACACATAGAGTAGTTGAACACACAGGAAATGGTCGCCTACAAGCCGGCCGACACTTGCATCGCTGCGTAGAGAGCGGCCATGTGCTACTACCTCCGTCTTGGTCTATAGTACCCTTTATATTATGTGCCATACTTTGCCCTCAAATTTAACCAACAAAATGTTAATGCATGTTATAAAAATTATATAATTGGAAACTATGTTCAAATACGAATCCAACTATATAATCTTTGGCAACATGCATTCGTATTTTATTAGTTAAATCCTACTTATAAACCAGGACAGGTGTATAGTAGATAATTCAATCACAAACATTTTTTTATTAACTGTATGTGTGCGTGGCCTTTCGTCCTCCTCTCGCACGTCTTGTCACCCCGCTGCCGCAGACGGCTTACAGCGCAAGCTTGCGCAGCGCACGGGAGCGTTCTTTTGGCCAAACGGTGGCGCCAATGAATCGTCGTTGAGCCCGTTCCCGCGCAACCTCGCAGGTTCCCACGCAAGCTTCCCACCCGACTGGGTGTAATCCCCCAAAATCCCAATGCTTATCGGCCTGCTATAAAAACCCTCATGGTCGATGATACGTCTCCAACGTATCTATAATTTTTGATTGCTCCATGCTACTTTATCTACTGTTTTGGACTATATTGGACTTTACTTTCCAGTTTTATATTATTTTTGGGACTAACCTATTAACCGGAGGCCCAACCCAGAATTGCAGTTTTTTGCCTATTTCAGTATTTCGAAGAAACGGAATATCAAACGGAGTCCAAACGGAATGAAACCTTCGGGAACGTGATTTTCTCACCGAACGTGATCCAGGAGACTTGGACCCTACTCCAAAAAGCTTCCGAGGAGGTCACGAGGGTGGAGGGCGCCCCCCCTGGGCATGCCCCCTACCTCGTGGGCCCCTCGGAGCTCCACCGACGTACTCGTTCCTCCTATATATACCTATGTATCCCCGTATGATGAGAAAGGGAGCCAAAAACCTAATTCCACCGCCGCAACCTTCTGTATCCACGAGTTCCCATCTTGGGGCCTGTTCCGGAGCTCCGCCAGAGGGGGCATCCATCACGGAGGGCTTCTACATCATCACCATAGCCCCTCCGATGAAGTGTGAGTAGTTTACTTCAGACCTTCGGGTCCATAGCTAGTAGCTAGATGGCTTCTTCTCTCTTTTTGGATCTCAATACAATGTTCTCCCCCTCTCTCGTGGAGATATATTCGATGTAATCTTCTTTTTGCGGTGTGTTTGTTGAGAACGATGAATTGTGGGTTTATGATCCAGTATTATCTATGGAAAATATTTGATTCTTCTCTGAATTCTTTTATGTATGATTGAGTTATCTTTGCAAGTCTCTTCAAATTATCCGTTTGGTTTGGCCAACTAGATTGGTAGTTCTTGCAATGGGAGAAGTGCATGGCTTTGGGTTCAATCTTGTGGTGTCCTTACTCAATGACAGAAAGAGTCGCAAGGCACGTATTGTATTTTTGCCATTGAGGATAACAAGATGGGGTTTTTATCATATTGCATGAATTTATCCCTCTACATCATGTCATCTTGCTTAAGGCCTTACTTTGTTTTTAACTTAATACTCTAGATGCATGCTGGATAGCGGTCGATGAGTGGAGTAATAGTAGTAGATGCAGAATCGTTTCGATCTACTTGTCACGGACGTGATGCCTATATACATGATCATTGCCTAGATATACTCATAACTATGCTCAATTCTGTCAATTGCTCAACAGTAATTTGTTCACCCACCGTAGAATACTTATGCTCTTGAGAGAAGCCACTAGTGAAACCTATGGCCCCCGGGTCTATTCTCATCATATCAATCTATACCACTTTATTTACTTGCTTTGTTTTACTTTGCCTTTACTTTTTAATTTGCATCTATCTATCAAAAATACCAAAAATATTATCTCTATCAGATCTCACTCTCGTAAGTAACCGTGAAGGGATTGACAACCCCTAAGCATTGGTTGCGAGTTGCTATCGTGTTGTGCATGTACGAGGGACTTGCGCGTGACCTCCTACTGGATTGATACCTTGGTTCTCAAAAACTGAGGGAAATACTTACGCTACTGTGCTGCATCATCCTCTCCTCTTCGGGGAAAACCAACGCAAGCTCGAGACGTAGCAGTCGACGAGTCCTGCGTCGCATTTTCCCCTCCCTCCCTGTTAGCTTATCCCGTATGCTTCTCCCACAATCAACAATGGCACCGGTCCATCGTGGTCGCTCAGCCACTCTGTCGTCATCATACGACAGCTCCAGCTGGGAGGCTACACCGCGGCGGCGGCGCAGTCCTTGGTGTAGTGTAGTGCGCGTGGCGTCCCTGTTGGGTTTGCACGGAACACCCACCACACGCTCCGCCACCGTTGCCCGTCAGCAGCTGTTGCTAGTCGTCATTGCCGCCACACCACCGTTGAAATCTAGGGCCATTGCCCGCTCCGCCACCGTGGCTCGAAGGCCGGACGTGGCCGTCGTGGCCGCCACCCCACTGCCAGCCTCCTTGGCCATCACCCTCTCCACCACCGCGGCCCGAAGGTGGGAGGTGGTGGTCGTGGCCGCCACCCCATCATCGGTCGCCCTGGCCGTCAGCCCACCGTCGACCGCCGGGGCCATTACCCGCTCCACCATCGCCGCCCGAAGGCGGGAGGCGGAGGTGGATGCTGGCACATGCGTCAGTGACCTTGCGCGCTACACCGAGTTCCTGCGGGAGGAGGAGGAGTGCTGCGTCGAGCATGCAAAGAGCCTTACCGCCGCTGTGGCTGTGTCACATGCCGCCTCAAAGGCGATGAATCAGGAGATCTACGAGGATAGCCACCGGTTCAAGAGGGATCGTCTGGAGCAGCATTGGGCGTTCGAGCTGGCGAGTGTCGCCGAATGTGCAGCAGTGGCAGGCACTGTATTGCATTTGTCTAGCTCATCGGTAGGCTCCTCCTCCTCTGCCTCTTACTGAGTGCGCTCGGCAGAGGAGAGGCTGCCGGAAGTAGTACAAAGCCCCTTGTAGTAGTAGTAGTAGTAGTAGTAGTAGTAGTAGTAGTAGTAGTAGTAGTAGTAGTAGTAGTAGTAGTAGTGGTGGTGGTGGTGGTGGTGGTGGTGGTGG
>NC_041389.1:199741590-199755642 GCF_002162155.2 Triticum dicoccoides | reverse complement strand
TAGTAGTAGTGGTAGTAGTACTAGTACTAGTTCTAGTACTAGTACTAGTACTAGTAGTAGTAGTAGTAGTAGTAGTAGTAGTAGTAGTAGTAGTAGTAGTAGTAGTAGTAGTAGTAGTAGTATTTAGGGGCTATTTTGTTCAGATCATCTGACTATAGATGTGGTGGAACTGTACAATGTACTTAAAATTAGCTAGTATATATAGTAGAACTAGCTATTTCAGTACGTGGTTGGCAACAATTGGGGAAAAGTTTGGTCGATTTAGCTGTCGAGTTGAACTGTTTGTATAAATTAAGCACGACTGCTTAATCTATGAATGAAATCTATGCTTAATTACTGAATTTTAGTTGCAAAAAATAGATAGTGCTAGTGATTTTTAGGTGCATATTTTGACAAATCGCGGTGTTACAAGGTTTACAAATCGCACCTGGCTCCTAAACCTGCCTCCCGGTTCGATCTCCTCTTGGGACGAGATGTGCAGCCCTTTCATCGCCAGCTTCCAGGGCACTTGCGACCGCCCTCCGGCCGCGGGTGACCTGCGCCGCATCAAGCAGCAGCCTGGAGAGACCCTGCAGAAGTACATCCAGCATTTCAATAGCGCTCGCCTCAAGATCCCCAAGGTGACGGACGAGGCTATCATCTTAGCGTTTTCTGATGGCGTTCGCAATGTCAAGATGAAGGAGGAGCTCGCCATCCACGAGGATCTGTGCACATCTCTGGAGCTATTTAACCTTGCGACCAAGTGCGCAATAGCTGAGGAGGGGCGCCTCTCCCTTCTCGAGCTTCCAGCTGCTGACCCGGAAGAGAAGAAGCCCAAGGCCAAGGATGTGAAGCGCAAAGGAGCAGTCGTGCTTGTAGCAGAGCCAGACACGAAGCATGGCAGGGACCAGCCGGAGTCGTCCAAGGGCAACCAATTCTGCGCCTACCACAACCTCTACACCCCCAACACCAATGAATGCCAGGAGCGCAGGGCTGTTCGAGAAGGATGCCTCGGTCGATGCCCCGAGCGCAATGATCGGGGCTATAGCCGAGGAGGAGGAAGAGGCGGAGGACTTTGGGATGACCGAGGCCCTCGCCAGGAGTGGCGTGACCGACCTCGCGAGGATCGCTGGCAGTACCAGCCTCGCGAGGGAGCCTGGAGGTCACGAGGACTGCCCGCAGGCCTTCCTCCTCTGCCGCCACCGCCAAGAAGGAATGATGACCACCACCAGGAGGAGGGGGCTGGGGCTTCCAGGAGCTACGTGCTATTGCTTGCATCTTGGGCGGAGCCCAGGCCCCAGCTTCTCAGTGCATCTTCAAGCAGTTTTCTCGCGAGGTGAATGCAGTCCTCCCCAAGCTCGAAGCCACACGCCCGCTCAGGTGGTCCAAGTGTGCCATCACTTTCAGCTCAGCAGATCAACTCAAGTGTGCAGCTACCACTGGCGTCCTCCCGATGCTTTGTTCCCCAGTCATCAGCAACGTGCAAATTACCAGGACCCTCATCGATGGCAGCGTAGGGCTCAATGTTCTGTCTGTCGAGATGTTCAACAACCTTCAAGTGCCATATGATCAACTTCAGCCTACCAAGCCTTTCTCAGAAGTTACTGACGGCTCCACTACCCCGATAGGGCAGGTCCGCCTCCCTGTCACTTTCGGGCAGCGCAACAACTACCACACCAAGCTCATCGACTTCGACGTCTCCCACATTCGCCTGCCATACAATGCCATCCTCGGGTATCCAACCCTGGCCAAGTTCATGGTGGTGACCCACCATGGCTACAATGTCCTTAAGATGTCGGGAAGTGGCGGTATCATCACAGTCCCCTGCGAAGAGAAAGATGCGGTGTGCTCCCTCGAGCGCGCCTTCCAAGCTGCATCAATCGAGGACCCGGACAGCAAGGGCGAGAACCCTCCTGAGGCATAGCGTATCTCGCTCCCCGGTCATCGAAACATCAATACCAACCCAACTAGACGTAGACCTTACCTTCACCGTAAGGGGCCGAACTAGTATAAACTCTCTCGTGTCCCTTGTCCCGATTTAACCCCTTCCAGCTTCCTAGTTGCGATGGCTCCACAACTAAGTCCTTTCACGAGGACATGTGACATGACTATTCCACGACAGTTGGCGCCCACCGTGGGGCCAGCGCACGGTGGATTTGAGTTCTTGAAGGGCAACTTCGAAGGGCTCAAGGGATACGTAGTGGGCCGGATGACCAAGAGTCGTCGCGGCAAGATCTACATCGACAACGAAGGCTGGGGTCTCGACGTCGGCTCAATTGAGTACGGATACCAGGTCCCCTTCGGCGGAATCCACGTCTTCATCGGCCGGATCGGTGAGCCGGGCCCTGAGCCGGACAACTGCACCGACCTCGTCGAGACGGCTCAGCGTGCGAGGAAGACCCGGATTCAACCAGTCATGAGGCGTGCCTTCATGGGTTGCGTCCACGGAGAGGACTTTTCTGAAGGATCTGAAAATAGGGGTGAGATGGCCGTCCTCTCGGACGATGACTCGTCCGCCGGTTCAACAGATTCGTTGTACCAAGTGCAAGACAGCGTGCTCGAGGGTTGTTCCGATGGCATCAGTATTCCGGACCCCTTTCAGCCGCCAAGATGGGCCGGAATCTTCATGGCTGGGACTCAGCCCGGCTCAAACTCTACAGTTGCTGCAGCAGTAACATTCCGTTTAGGAGCAGCCGGGGCAGGCAGCCCCATGCGCCCACCGGCTCAGGTGTTGATAGACCTCATGGACAAGCTTACGGCCTTGTTAACCGCCACAGTTATTCCTGCAGATAAAGATGAGCATGACGCGGCGGTAGCACAGGTGCGTGAGGAGATAGCTTAGGCCAAGGAGGCCTTGGTAGCTGAGCATACTAGACTAGCTACAGAGCGGGCGGCTCTCGACGCCCGGGCGCAACGCTTGCAGTCAGAAGCTTATCAGCTCACAATGAGACTAAACGCGTCTAATGAGGTAATGAGGAGGAGACATCAGAAAACTCAGTCCCGTTTGCCTCCAAATTACGATCCTCGGGTTCTTTTTTCGACACCCGGGGCCGGCCCAAGTAACCCGCCAGAGACCAATCAGCTTATGACAGCCGGAACAGGAGGGCCGACTCAGCCCCGGGAGACGGCGCCGCCTCACATGAGCATGCCACCGCCATGTTATGTGTCAATCCCCCCGGGTCACTTTTCCAACCCCATGGAGAACTTAATTGCAGCTTCAACACATTTGCGGCTCTTCCCATGGACGGTGATGACCCGGCGGCAGTGGAGACCCGAAGAGTCAGGGAACTTCTTCAGACAGCCTTGGCTCAGCAGGAGACCTATTTTTATTCAACTCCCCCGCCTTGGTTAACGCTGCCCCGCCAGAACCGGAGCCCGAGTTACAGTAGGCACATGGAGTCTGAAGCTTTGTCAAGCAACGCCCAACGCCATAACCAGCCCGGTGGCTATCACCCAGTGCAAGACCGAATACGTCAGGAGAACGAACGAGCGGCTCAAGCAGCGGCTTATCAGGACATCCCGGAGTATCCAACGACTTCTGTTGAGGCGGGGGTAGCCACTAGAACCGGCGGTGTTCCTTGCCTAGTACCGGCTCTGCGCAATGTACGTCTGCCCAAGGACTTCAAGGGACCTCGAAAGATACCAAATTACACGGCCGACTTACAACCCGGGGCGTGGATCGAGAGTTATGAGATGGGCATGGAGCTGTTAGAAGTCAGTGACGCGGCGATGACTAAATATTTCACCATGATGTTAGATGGAACAGCCCGGTCTTGGCTGGAGGGTTTGCCACCTAATTCCTTTAGCTCATGGGAAGAGTTAAAAGCCCAGTTCATTCAGAACTTCAAGGACACCTGTAAGCAATCTATGTCAATTGTGGACTTAACCAATTGTAAGCAGGGGAGGGCGAACCCACCACCCATTGGGTGCGCCGGGTCAAGGAGATAATTCATTCATCTGACAATATGGATGTCGGCTCTGCAGTCCTTATGTTGGAGAAGAATTGTAGCTTTGAGCCGCTGAGGCTGAAGCTGGGGCGCCTTAAACATGACTGTAAGGATATGGGCACGTTGATGGCGGCTTTAGTCAAATATGCCGATTCTGATAGTACCAAGGATCCCGCGTCTGACGATGAGAAGACAGGGAAGGGAAGGAGGAACGGCAATGGAAAGGGTCAACAGCATAACCCGGGGAATCAAAACGGCAATAAGCGCAAGGCGGACGGTAACCCGGAGTTCGTAGCCAATGCCAACGCGCAGGGTAACAATCCGAGACGTAAGGGCAAACCGCCTCGATCCGGCGGGTCAGGCCCATCTCTTGAACAGCTACTCAATGAGCCCTGCCCGAGACACGGCACCAGGGAGTGGCCTGCCACACACCTGTGGAAGGATTGCGCAATCATGAAGGCGTTTAAGAATTCCAACACCTACTATGGCCATAATGGGTCTGGTGGTGGTTCAGGAGCTGGCGGTTTCCATGGCCCAGGTGGCAGCTCAGGGTCCGGCTTCCAGGGACGTCAAGGAGGGGGCTATAACCAACAGCAGTCTGGTCAAGGAGAGCAGCAGCAGCAGCAGTCGGGTTATCAGAGCAACCCGAAGCAATTGAATAGTGGGCAGTATCACGTATTTACTACTAGCTTATGCAAACGTGACCAGAAGGTTCATAAGAGGGCCGTCAACTCTGTTGAGCCGGCAATCCCTCGTTATTTGAGGTGGTCAGAGCAGCCCATCATATGGAGCAGGGAAGATCATCCTCCGTGGGTCGATAACCTGGGTCAGTTAGCCTTGGTAGTGGCACCTCAGGTTGGTGGGTATAAGTTCACTAAGGTGCTCATGGACGGGGGTAGTAGCATCAATATCCTCTACTATGAGACCTTTCGACGCATGGGATTAACTGATAAAAATCTGAGAACATCCAATACTGTTTTCCATGGAGTTGTCCCTGGTAAGTCGGCTTACCCAGTTGGCAGGATTGAGCTGGAGGTGGCCTTTGGAGACGAATATGACTCCAGAGCTGAGAAGTTGACATTTGAGGTGGTCAAAATTAGGAGCCCATTCCACGCTCTGTTCAGGCGGCCGGCTTATGCTAAGTTTATGGCCTGGCCATGTTATGTTTATTTACAGCTCAAGATGCCGGGTCACAAGGGCACCATCACTGTACATGGCAGTCGGAAGGTAGCACTAGAGTGTGAAGAAGGCGATGCGGCTTATGCTGAGTCGGCCTGCGCAGCAGAAGAGCTCAAATTTTATCAAGATAATGTTGACCCGGTGGATATGACATCCCTGAAGAAGCCGACTACAGAGCACGACCCGGCGTTAAAGTTTTAATCGGCAGCTGAGACAAAGCTCATTGACTTTACCCCGGGTGATCCTTCCAAGCAGTTCAGCATCAGCAACAATTTGGATCCCAAATAGGAAAGCGCGCTCATCGAGTTCATCCGTGAGAACCGGGACATCTTTGCATGGAAACCTTCTGACATGCCGGGTGTACCGAGGGAACTCGCTGAGCACACTCTCAATATTGATCCAAAGTATAAGCCGGTCAGGCAGTTTCTTTGGCATTTTAACAAAGAGAGAAGGAAAGCTATTGGAGAGGAAGTCGCCCAGCTCTTGGCGGCCGGGTTTATCAATGAAGTTTTTCACCCAGAGTGGTTGGCTAACCCGGTGCTCGTCCTCAAAAAGAACGGCACCTGGCGGATGTGTGTGGATTACACGGACTTAAACAAGGCTTGTCCGTCTGATCCTTTTGCTCTTCCCCGTATTGATCAAACCATGATGCTACGGCGGGTTGTGAACGTTTGAGTTTTTTGGATGCTTACTCTGGTTACCATCAGATCAAGATGGCAGTTAAGGACCAGGAGAAGACGGCTTTCATCACTCCGTTTGGAGCCTTCTACTATGTGTCTATGCCGTTTGGGCTCAAGAGTGCCCAGGCGACTTATCAGCGGTGTGTGCAGAATTGTTTGCACGATCAAATTGGGCGTAATGTTCATGCTTACGTGGATGACATTGTGGTGAAGTCCAGAGAAAAGGAGACCTTGATATCTGACTTGAAGGAGACCTTTGACAATCTCCGGGTTTACAAGATGATGCTTAACCCGGCCAAGTGTGTATTTGGCGTTCCTGCGGGTAAGCTCTTGGGCTTTTTGGTATCCAACGGAGGCATCGAAGCTAACCCGGAGAAGATTAAGGCGATTACCTCTCTGGGTAAGCCGGCATGCATCAATTATGTTCAGCGACTGGCGGGTCGTGTTGCCGCCTTAAGTCGGTTCATAAGTCGGCTCGGTGAGAAGGCCCTCGCATTGTATCAAATGATGAAGAAAACTGACACTTTTGTCTGGAGCGAGGCTGCTGATGCTGCTTTTGAGGACTTGAAGAGACAATTGTCTGAGCCACCGGTTCTCGCGGCTCCAATTGATAAAGAGCCTTTGCTGTTATATGTGGCTGCCAATTCACGAGCCGTCAGTGTTGCCATCGTGGTGGAGCGTAAGGAAGCCGGCAAGGAGCACCCGGTTCAACGGCCGGTTTATTACATCAGTGAGGTACTCATTGAATCCAAGCAAAGGTACCCGCATTGGCAGAAGCTTGTTTACGGGGTGTTCATGGCCAACCGGAAGTTGAAGCAGTACTTTCAAAGCCACCCTATAACTGTGGTAAGTTCTGCCCCTTTGGGAGACATCATTCAGAACAGGGAGGCCATAGGACGAGTCGCCAAGTGGGCCATTGAGCTTGGGCCTCACCATTTGAAGTACATGCCACGTACTGCTATTAAGTCTCAGGCTTTGGTGGACTTTATCAATGATTGGACAGAGTTACAGGCCCCTGAGGAGAAGCCGGATAACACATATTGGACGATTCACTTTGATGGGTCCAGGCAGCTAGAAGGCTCGGGGGCTGGAGTGGTGTTAACTTCCCCTCGAGGTGACAAATTTTGTTATGTACTCCAGCTTATGTTTCCGTGCACTAACAATGCAGCTGAATATGAGGCCTTACTCCATGGTCTCCGGATGGCTAAGGAGATGAACTTAAGCCAGGTACGATGCTTGGGCGACTCAAATCTTGTGGCTCAACAAGTGTCAGGCAAGTGGGATTCCAAGGACCCCCTTATGGCGGCTTATCGTTGTGAGGTAGATGTTGTGGCTGGTCACTTCACGGGTTATCAAGTGGAACACATCGATCGAAGGAAGAATGAGGCATCTGATGCTTTAAGCCGGTTGGGATCCCAACGTAAGCTGGTACCGCCCAATACCTTTCTCGATGTGTTACATAACCCTTCTGTCAAGGTGCCTACCGAGGAAGAGCTAGCAGTACCAGACCCAGAGGCATAGCTGGTGGCGGCTCTTCACGTTATCCCGGATTGGACGGTGCCTTACTTGGCTTATATGACCCGCGGTGAGTTGCCGGAGGATGAGACCTTGGCGAGACAAATTATCAGGCGCTCCAAGTCTATGACGATTGTTAACGGGGAGTTACATCACCTAAGCGTCACGGGGGCGTTTCAACGCTGTGTGTCACCTACAAAAGGTCAAGAAATACTTCGTGAGATCCATGAAGGAGATTGTGGCCATCATGCCGGGTCAAAATCTCTTGTATCCAAGGCTTTTCGTCATGGTTTCTATTGGCTGACGGCTCATGCTGATGCGGAGGATCTGGTCAGTAAATGTGATGGTTGTCAAAAATTCTCACGGCGAGCTCATGTGTCGGCTCAAGAATTGAGGATGATCCCAATCACTTGGCCGTTTGCAGTCTGGGGGCTTGACATGGTTGGACCTTTCAAAAGGTCTAAAGACAAAAGGACACATCTACTGGTGGCAGTGGACAAGTTTACCAAATGGATTGAGGCAGAGCCGGTCAGTAAGTGTGATGTAGCCATGGCGGTTCAGTTCATGAAAAAGGTGATCTTTCGTTTTGGTTTTCCACATAGCATCATAACTGATAATGGCACTAATCTCTCTAAGGGTGCCATGGAAGAGTTCTGTCAAAGAGAACATATCTGGCTTGATGTTTCGGCCGTTGCTCATCCTCAATCCAATGGTCAGGCAGAGAGAGCTAATCAAGAGATCCTGAAAGGTATCAAACCCCGGCTCTTAGTCCCCTTACAGCGGACTCCGGGTTGTTGGGTGGAGGAGTTACCCTCTGTGTTATGGAGCATCAACACTATGCCTAACAAATCTACGGGGTACACACCTTTCTTCATGGTCTATGGAGCAGAGGCAGTCCTGCCAAGTGACATCCGGCACGACTCACCCCGTGTGGCGGCTTATGTTGAGGCGGATAACGAAAAGGCTCGTCAGGATGCACTTGACTTTTTGGACGAGGAGCGAGACTTGGCAATAGCCCGCTCGGCGATTTACCAGCAAGACCTGCGCCGCTATCACAGCCACCGGGTTAAGAGCAGAACCTTTCAGGAAGGCGATTTGGTGCTCTGGCTCATCCAGGATCAGTCTATGCACAAGCTATCCCCGCCTTGGGAAGGGCCCTTTGTGGTCAGCAAGAATCTACACAACGGGTCATATTATCTCATCGATATTCGAGAGCACAAGGACTCACTTAAATCGGAGGAGGAGACCCGCCGGCCGTGGAATATAGCTCATCTCCGGCCTTACTATACTTAAGTTACCAGTTCTTAAGATACTTTTGACGATTTACATATTATATAAAGCAATAAAGCAGGACCTCTGTCCTTTTTTCCCATAAAGAATGTTTCATGTCTTCTTTATCAGGTGATGGGCACTACCAATAGGGGACATATCATATCTGAATCTGGCTTTCCCTTTGGTTCGGCTTATGATCATATCTGAATCTAGCCATGGTCACTTGGGGGCTTCCTGTTCAAACATAGGTCGTATTCGAACCAAAGAGAACATAGCTGTCGATACCCACTTGATCGGCATACTGCCAAACCCACTTGGGGGCTTCTTGATCATATTTGAATCACAGCTTAACCCCTTTGGGTCTGACATGGATCGTATTCGAATCAGCGTCATTAAACAACTCTTATGTTCACTTGGGGGCTTCCTATTCAAACATAGGTCGTATTCGAACCAAAGAGAACATAGCTGTCGATACCCACTTGATCGGCATCGCCAAAGCCACTAGGGGCTATATGATCGTATCTGAATCTTAGCTTAACCCCTTTGGAACGGTTCTCTGATCGTATTCGAATCAGGACCCTGTGAACATTGCTTATAAGTATGATTACTTTAACTATCATTGAAACCTTCTTGAGGAGATGGTTCTTGATCCTTCTAGTTTTATATTGATTACCTCAGGTTCTAAAAAATGCCAGGTAAAGACTTATATGAGCCAGGGAGACTATTAAAAGGGTCATAGGTATGTTGTTGTGATTATATTTTAACTAATCATGAACCGGCTTATACATGTTGTCTTTTGATCATGTTCTGGGTTATCAATACTCTATAACCCCCTGGCGCGGTAAACCGCCCAAGGAGTCTTTACTTGTTTATGTGCAGGGTAAGGTAAAGCAAGTTAAAACATCAAGGAAATACATGGTTCACATGAGCCAGCAAAGTATAGTGATGGCGGCTTACAAAAGTAATAAGCACCATAAACATGCGCAAGGGCATGACCAGCATTAAGGAGTTTTTCTATCCTATTACAAGACTCCCCGAGTCTAAACAAAGTGAAGCATTGTTTTTGCAAAGGTTGTAACACGCCTGGCGGTTCATTCCTCCGGCTGGCTTGACGACTCCGGATTATCCTTCCCCGCCTCTCCTTCGGTTGTTTTGTCCTGGAAGGTGGATGAGGCCTAGTCAATGCCACTCAAGGCTTCAAATTCAGCCTCATCATCTATTAAACTGGCCGGGTCCACTTCAGGGGCAAAGGTATGCTTACGCGTTGGAGGGATCAGGCTGACTTGGTCATATGGGGCATTTGGGATTATCCGGTTCTCGCTATCATAGCCCGGTGAATACTTAGTAAGATCAGTATCGTTCCCAATGAGAGTCGCCAGGGGACGTACGACTTTGACACAGGCAGTGAAGTCTTGGTCGTCAAAGGCAGTGTCGTCCTCTTTCAGGCTTGGATATCCGAGAGAGAGAGAGATCAGCAAGGTCAAGTTCTGGCACCCATGCTCTTGCCCGGCTTAATGCGGCCACGGCTCCGGCTCTCGCAGATGCCCGCCTTAGATCCTGAATTCGTTGGGGTAGTACTGAGAGATGCCTTAGCACATCTTGTAGGAGGCGAGGAGTAGTATTTGATAAGGCCACAACGGCCGAAGCACGTTGTGACCCGGAGTACAGCTGCTCCACTAGGGTGTTCACCGCCTTAAGCTTGATCAGCATATTTTCCTTCAGATTGGTGCTCCTGGGGCCTGTATGTTCACAGGTATAACAATAAGCCGGAGGTGATTATTACAATAAGTCTTGGAAGATTACAATATTTAAGGTTTTTAGAGTGACTTATCGAAGACGGCTGAGACCATTTGGGATATCTGCCGTTTTAAGTCGGACAACTCGTTTGTTGCCTCGGCAAGAGATGCTTCTGCTGTTTCGGCCGGAGTCACCAGTGAAGCCCTCTCATCAACCCAAGTTTTCTTCTCCGATTCAAAATTTTTCTTCAGCTTCTCTTGTGCAAAGACACTAAATTCAAACTTGGAGTTGGCTTTCTGAGCTTCGAGCTCTTGGGTTTTCAACTGGCTCTTCAGATCAGCAATCTCCGCCTCAAATTGACTTATGGTGGCCTGCATCGACATCAGGCTATGGTAAGAGTCATGGTAAGATAACATTCAAGTCCCAAACACTTTACAAGTAAAGATACTTGGCACTTGGGGGCTAATGTATGCTTAAAGAATTTTTTAACCTATTTTACCGAGTCATACATATTAAGTCTCAAGCACTTTACAAGTAAAGGTACTTGACACTTGGGGGCTAATGTGTAACCCAAATTCAAAGTCTCATGCTATCACCGGGTTAAATATATTCAATTTAAACCGGACAAAACTAACAGTAAGTAGATTATTAAGTCTACAGCATATTCATTCATAAGCAATAGACTTGGGGGCTGATACAGTAAGTAAGATTCAGAGTAAAAGCATAAATTATACCTCAGATTTGTGCTGTATTTGCTTCACCATGTCAATTTCCAGGTCATGACTACTGTGCACTTGATTCAGATAGCCCGAGACTATAGCACCAATACTTAGGTGAGAATAATCAGTGATGTCCTGTTTGGCTTTCCGACGCTAGGCAAACTCCTCCTTGGCAGTGCATTGGGCAAGAACTGTAGGCCAGCCCGGTTCAACATATTGGCTTTTCACAATTTCAACCTCCGGGCCAGTCGTCTGGACCGGGCTAGGAATTTCCGGGTCATCCGAGTTGTGGATAACGTCTTCTGCAGGCGGGTCAGAGGTTGGCACCGGAATGTCAGAAGCCGGTTCAGGTGGTGGCTGATGAGTGCAGCTATCAGGAACGGATGAATCAAGCGCCGGTTCAGTGACCACCAGGTCTCGGGACGGCTTATTCTTCTTTGCCCTCTTGTTGGGTTTCACTTGCAAGCTGTCAATTAAAGTGGAAGGATAAGCATCAAAGTATAAGTATGGAAAAACTTAAAGTAAGAACGGTTATATTACCCGGGAGCCGTTTGGAAAGCCGACATGTTTGATTGCATCGACTCGTCAGAGGAAGGAGAGTTATCCTGATAATTGGAGTCAGTTGAGTTGAGAGGTTGGCGAATTAAACCCGCCAAAGGTAAAGCGGAATGTAAATTGGAGGTAACCTCGGTCCGACGCTTCCTGGTTACGTCGGGTAAGCCGAAAGAGAGTTCTGCATCTTGGTTGGCCCGAGTCTGCCTCCGGTTCTCAAGCTGTTGTTGCTTCAAAAGAAATTGAGGATCTTGGTAAGCTAGAGGATGTGAAAATCTTACTTTCTGGGTCACCCTTCGGATTTTTTGCTTTGGCAAAGGCTCTGAGTCGGAGGAGATTATAGTTACCTCTTCATCAACTGCTTGACTGTTCCCTGTGTCCTCCTGAAAGGATAAGAATGTCAGTAAAATAATGACAAAGGAGTTAAGAAAATCAAAAGATTACCTCTTCCTCATCTGAAGAAGAGTCATCTAATTTGAGCATATCAGAGGCGCTGGGTTTCTTCTTCTTAGAGGTGCCCGTCCTGGCAGCTTTCCTTTCAGTCTTCTTGGCCGCCCTGGCCTGTTTGCCAGCCTCATGGTCATACTTGACCTTCCAGAAATTATCACCGGCCTGTGGAAAAAGATAAAGAATCATGAGTACAAGAAGGTAACATATTAAAGAGTATTTGTGAAGATTAGTAAGTTATCGCAGGAGCCGGGTTCTTCTTACAGAAGGGAAGTAAATCGAAGGTGTTATTGGTTACAGTGCCCTCCTTCAATAGTGAAAGGACTGTAGCATCTACCACATCATCTGGTAAGTCCTCAGGGCTATGACGCATTGGGTCTTCTTTCTCGCCTGTGTAAGTACACATTAAGCTGGAACGGAGGCTTAATGGTAGTATCCGCCAGGTGACCCAGACCCGGACCAAGTCGATGCCACTTAACCCGTTGCCTAAAAGGGCTTTGATCTTCTTGATGGTGGGATTAAGAGGCAGGCGCTCAACAACAGTCAACTTGTCCGGCAGATGATGGTTGGACTCAAGACGCAGGGCATGAAAGCCGGGCGGAGGCTTCTCATTAGCCGAAGAGGTGTCTTGACAGTAGAACCATGTCTGGTTCTAGTCTTTTGGGTGACTCGGCAGCTCAGCGTAAGGAAAAAGGAAATCTCTCCGCCGCTGGATTAAGATGCCGCCAAGCTCAAGACTAGGCCTGTTGGCACGTTCATTCTGCCGGTTCAAGTAAAAAAGTTCTCTGAACAGCAGCAGACTTGGTTCCTCTCCTAGGTATACCTCGCAAAAGACTTGGAAATTACACGGATTTGACACGGAATTGGGTCCAATGTCTTGAGGCTTCAGGTCAAAGAAATCCAAAACTTCCCTGAAGAATTTTGAGCAGGGAGGGGCAAATCGCCGGTTCATATGATCTGTGAAAACTGTTACCTCCCCATCTTTGGGTTGAGGTATCTCCTCAGACGGGTGAGGGGCACGATAAGACATGGCCTCCTTCTTTGGCAGATGGCCAGACTTCACAAACTCGGCAAGTTTGCTTTTGGTTACTGTGGATGGAACCCAATTGCAAGTTACAGGGGCTTTGGCCGCCTTAGGAGCCATGACAACAGTTGGCCTACGACAAAATGAGAAAGCTCCGATTCAACTTTAACCCGGGAGAAACATTTAAATTATTTAAAGTGGCGGCTTAAGAAAGGGGCCTAATGATACAAGGGTGATTGCGCTGAAATATTTAAGCCGCTACCAGTGTCAAGAGCAATTCGAGAATTCTTAAAGGCCAAGATGTCACAGCCCCAGTTCAGGCCTTCCTTGTCTTTGCATTAGTATCCATGCATCATGTTTAAATTTTATGAAACTTGAATTGAGGATTGTTGAAACCTCAGAAATCTAATTAAAAGAAGGGCAAGCACCCTTTAAATTGCATTCTGTGAATCCGAAATGCCTAAAAATAGTTATGTGAATTTTGGCAAGAGTTATATATCAAACCAAAATTTTGGAACATTTTTAAGGAATTATTTGGTCTCTGAATTTAAATCAATAATCTATTTGAATTTGGGGATATATTCATAATATATAATGAATATAATTTCAAATGCTTTGCAATGTTTTATGTACTTTTGGAATAGTCCAGAGAGGTAACATAAAATATTTCAGAATGTTTTTGGCACTGTTAGAAATTATTTTGAATTTGAAAACAGTGGCAAAATAAAATAAAAAGGGTAACAGAACAGAAAAATTAAAAAAGAACAGCACTTACCCGGCGCTCACCTGGCAGCCCAGATGCCCACTACTGTGCCGGCCCAGCCCACCAGGCCCTCTGCCAGTCATCCCCCTCCTCTCGCCAGGAGGACGAGAGGCACGTGCCCGGCGCCTGCGGCCACACGCCGTGGCCACCTCCTGCTTCTGCCGACACGGGAGAGGCTCCTGGAGACGCCACGCAACGCCCCCCCCCCCCGACGCTCTCTCACTCTCTCTGGATCTCT
>NC_041389.1:199733183-199741207 GCF_002162155.2 Triticum dicoccoides | reverse complement strand
TCTGTTCTCCCCACCGAGAGCCGCTGCCGACGTCGCTCGCAACCACCGCAGCAACAGCCACTCCCTCGCTCCCTCTCTACGTACCCGAGCTCCGCCCGGACCCCAAGCCCCTCTACGTCGACCCACTGAAGCCCGGATGCCCCAAGACGATGCCGCGGCGCTTCTTCCCCGACCACGGCCGCCGAATGCCGCCGTCCGATTCGCCCTCTCCGCCGTCTCCCCGAGCACGCCGACCTGCTCTTCGAACTCACCGTGAGCCCCTGTCCATTTCCCCTCTCTTCCCGTGCCCGTCCACGCCTTCTAACCACCGTGGCTGTCGGAGCCGACAGCTCCTCGCCGCCGGCCATGGCGCCGCCATGGCCAGAGCCCGAACCAGCCGCTTCCGCACGCGTCATCGTTCTCCTCACCTCACCAGGAGCACGCCGAACACACCAGCGCCTCTCCTAGTGCACTTCCACGTCAAAACGCCCGACGCCCGAACTCCGGCCGCCGCCAGGAGCTCGCTTCCGGCGAACCCCGACCACCCCACGCCCTCCCGTGGGTCACCCTGGATGCGCGCGGGCATGGGCTACATCCTGGTGCTCTTCGCGCATCCATCCGCGGCCCGTAGCGCCACTCCGGCAACCCTCCGCCGCATTTGAGGTCGTCGCCGGCCATTCTCCGGTGTGCTGACTTGGATGGATTAGATTAGTCTAATTACTGTGTTTAGCCAAAGCTCATTCGCTGACAGCTGGGCCCCGCTGTCTAATTAAATGTAGATTAGTTTCTGTTTAGTTTAAATTAATCTCAGTGGGCCCACGCGTCAGCTTTGACCAAGCTGACGTGGCTGTTGAATGGGCCCACATGTCAGCGACACTAACCAGCCCCAGTCACTGACCAGTGGGCCCCACTGGTCAAGTTTGACCTGGCGGCGCCTGTTGACCTGCTAAGGTCAGCATGACCTAATGCTGATGCAGTAAACATTTTCTGGAATTAAAATAAATTGGAAATGATTTATAAATTTCAGAAAATGATCTAAACTTCTAAAATTCATAGAAATTCAACCGTAACTCCAAATGAAATAAGTTATATATGAAAAATGATCAAAAAAATACAATATATCCATCTGCACTGGTTTCATGCATGTTTAAGCAAGTTAAACCTGTTGTTTATATCAAAACATGATAATGCACTTTATTAAGTCATAGTTTCAATTTGAACTTGAACCTTGGGTTCAAACTAACTCAAATTCATCTGATTATAGTTGCATTATCCCAACACACTCATTTTGCCATGTCATGATCATGCATCATATTGTGCATTGCATTGATTGTGTTTCCTTCTGCCGGTATCTGTCCCCTCTCGGTAGACGATGTTCCGACGTTGTGATCGTTGACACTGATGAAGACTCAATGTTATCTTCAGAAGTGCCAGGCAAGCAAAACCCCCTTGTTCATTCCGATACAATCCCACTCTCTCGCTCCTGCTCTCTTTTACTGCATTAGGACGACAACGACTCAACTGTTACTTGCTGCGGTAGTTGAACCCCTTTATCCTTTGCATGACCTGTCATTGCCACAGTAAATAGATGAAACCCACTAGCATGTGTAGGAGTTGTTTGAGCCCTGTTGTGCCTACTCATTCATGCTTGTTTGTCATGCCTGCTATTGCTTAGAGTTGTGTCAGGTCTGATTCATCCGGGATGAATCAGAGGTGTGTGAACATGTCCTACGGTGTGTGAGATAAGCGTGTGAACACGATTTGGTAAAGGTAGCGGTGAGAGGCCAGGTAGGAGTACATGGTGGGTTGTCTCATTGCAGCCGTCCTCAGGAACTGAGTTCTGTGTTTGTGATCCATGAGACAGATACTACCACGCATTGGGCCCGAAACCAATGGACCCTCTCGGCTTCTTGATCACCCTTGTCCTCTGTCCAGGAGTTGCAAGTAGTTTCTGGTGTTTGTAGTATGTTGGAGGCCGTGGGCAGCGCTGACCGGAGGGGTGGGCTGTGATGCGGTAGGCACGTGGCACGGTGTACCGGGCGCCCGTTTGGTGTCTCGGGAACCCTGTTCACATCGTTTGGGGCTGTGAGCGAAACCCCGGCCGGATCTCCTCATGGATGGAACCCGAATAGGCGATAAACCTAGACTAGAGACTTGAGTGTTTAGGTAGGCCGTGGCCGACACCCACGTTGGGCTTCCGCTTGAAGGTTGCCGAGTACATGTCGTGTAAACGGCGGTAAGTGGTGAGAGCGTGCGTGAAGAAGTACACCCCTGCAGGGTTAACATCATCTATTCGAATAGCCGTGTCCGCGGAAAAGGACTTCTGGGTTGCATGTACAGTTCATAGACAAGTGAAAGTGGATACTCCAAAATACGCAAGATAAGCGTGAGTGCTATGGAT
Source organism: Triticum dicoccoides (assembly GCF_002162155.2). Classification (NCBI taxonomy): domain Eukaryota; kingdom Viridiplantae; phylum Streptophyta; class Magnoliopsida; order Poales; family Poaceae; genus Triticum; species Triticum dicoccoides. Next base: position 199,738,827 of record NC_041389.1, on the reverse strand, counting down.
GGCGTTCTCGTAGGGAGACGGGAGTGGATCCATAGTGGTGTATTGGTTGGTGAATATGTGGACTCGTGTGCGCCACCTCAAAAGAGTTACTTGCAGTCATAGTTTAGGATAGCCACAGAGTCAAAGCTGGCTTGCTGCAGTTAAACCCCACCATCCCCTTGTTGATAATGATGCATATGTAGTTAGTTCTGATGTAAGTCTTGCTGGGTACATTTGTACTCACGTTTGCCTATTTTATGTTTTTGCAGAGAGACTTCAGTCTCGCTAGTAGTTCCACGTGGACTTCGATGTTTAGCTTGTTACCTCAGCTACGATCTTGTGCCCTCGGCAGGATCTGGTAGATAGTCGGGCTTTTCAGCCTTTTTCATTTATAGTTGTCTGTACTCAGACAAGTTAAGCTTCCGCTTGTGCTTTGATTTGTATGCTCTGAATGTTGGGTCATGAGACCTATGTTTGTAATATCTCGCTCCCCGGAGCCTATTGAATGAAATACTTGAGTCATAGAGTCATGTTGTGATGCCATGTTGTGTTTGCACATATCGAGCATATTGTGTGTATGATATTGAAATGCTTGGTATGTGTGGGATCTGACTATCTAGTTGTTTATCTTTAGTAGCCTCTCTTACCGGGAAATGTCTCCTAGTGCTTCCACTGAGCCATGGTAGCTTGCTACTGCTCCGGAACACTTAGGCTGGCCGGCATGTGTCCTTCTTCGTTCCTATGTCTGTCCCTTCGGGGAAATGTCACGCGATGAATACCGGAGTCCTGTTAGCCCACTACAGCCCGGTTCACCGGAGTCCTGCTAGCCCAGTGCTACAGCCTGGATTCACTCGCTGTTGACCGACACGTTCGATGCTGGGTCATGGATGCCTGTCCCTGTAAGTTTGTGCCACTTTGGGTTTACGACTAGCCATGTCAGCCCGGGCTCCTTATCATATGGATGCTAGCGACACTATCATATACGTGTGCCAAAAGGCGCAAACGGTCCCGGGCAAAGGTAAGGTGACACCCGTGGGAATACCGTGCGTGAGGCCGCAAAGTGATATTCGGTGTTACATGCTAGATCGATGTGGCATTGAGTCGGGGTCCTGACAACTTTGGTATCAGAGCCTGACTGCCTGTAGGATTACCAAGCCAAACTGGTCGAAGTTGAGTCTAGAAATGCTTAGTTATATGTAGGGGAATTGATTGTGGGATGGAACGTAAGACTCTTTTTAGTCCTTATACCTCATGACCTTCTGATCCGAGTCATCCTCTTCTCTTCTACGGGGATTAAGAACTAGGCCTTCTCATCTATCTATCAGGATCACGTGTTACTAATCCATAGACTTATAGATTGTTGGATTTAAGCCTCGTTTCAGTTCCTATTACTTCCGTATGTTAATTGTTGATCTCGAAACCTTGATATTGTGCTTTTGAGTGGCTATGCCACCATTTCTGTAGTATGTCTCCAAACTTTTTGAGCATTTACAGCTGTTATGCTGTTCGAGTCATCCCAGGTTTCTAAATAGTCTGAAGCATTTGCAAAATCCCTTCCTCCCGTTCCGATGTTCCTTGGGCCAAATTAACCACACTAATCGGTGAGTTGAGGTACTCTGTTGCCTTAACATATATGTCGGAGTTATTATTATGACCCTAGGTGTCTAGAGTATCACCTAGTAATTTAGCCATGTTTTGTGTTCCCCGTGTGATGAATCTGGCCATCATTCTCGAAAGCATCCCGTGATGTTATTAGTTAGTAGGTATTCCATTTCGGGGTTCTTGAACCCGAGATTCACCCTTCTTACCTCATGTTGATAGTGTTTGCCCGTTCCTTTAGGTTACTAGTAACCTTTGCATTAGTCCTCGAGTTCCGTGGTATTTCCTTCTTCCAAATACCATGAACTGCTTATGGTAGAAGTTCTTTCGAGCCAAAAGATCACAACCAGGGTGCTCTTGAGGAGTACTCCGTTCTATATTGCGACTCTACCAGTTCTACCTTTCTGTATGGGTTACCCGGAAGAAACCTGTTGAACTTGATTCGACATACTAACCTATGCATCCACAACTCAGAAAGTTATATGTTCCCCGAGTTGTTCCTCCTTAGCTGTATTATGACCCCCGTCTATCAATTGATAGTCAAGAGTATGCGTGCGTTTGTTTATCGATGCCTATTACTCTTGTGGTCCGTCAAGCCATTCTACTCCGGAATGACTAGGAGAAACAAACTCCAGTACCTCGTCCATCTCTGGGATTGGGTCAAAGCAGTTGTATTCCGCAGATCAAATTGCTAATCCAGCTTTTGTTCTGCTCTACCTTGGAGTATTACCATCTTTTATATCGGGATTGTTATAGGAATTGCACACCATCCTATGAACTCTTGGTACAGTGATACTTCTTGCCATCATTGTTCATTCCTCGGTTCCTGTGTTTTTGTAACCGGAATGCCGACAAATGAATCATGGTGTGTGAAATCAATACCGCTAGCAACTCTGTTGCTTGGTAGTAAATGGACAGTATTCTCATTCTTAGCGTGTTGGTTCTTGAATCATCATTCTAAGACTGATCGTGCTACCTAGTCCTTATTTCCGGTGCACCCTTCGATCAATGAGTTAGGATTATTCAATCCCTTGCTTATTTGATCATATCGTCTTGCTCTGGAAAGCAAGATTGTTCTCGAGCTTAGTAACATATTGGTGGTTCGTGATGTTCCAAATATCTTCTCGGGAGTATTACCGGGTTGTCACCTGACCGCTATGTTGAGTTCTTGATCAAGTTGGTTTTCTCATAAATCACTCCTTCTCCAAGAATCTGTGTTGGATATCCCTGAGCTAGTTGGTTAAGCCAGACAACAACTTGGAGAGTTCGAGGATAAAAGCTTGCCTGGCTTAGTTCATTTTAAGGGATATCTTTGTGTGTGTGTGTTGGAGAAAGATGATATCTTCATCAATTGATCCTTGAGACCAGTTGCTGGAGCTATTGTCTTGCCAAAACTTTGATTTGAGTGTGGGCTATCCTCAAATCAAGTCAGAACCAACGATGTTCGTAATGTTGTCTTACTCGTGGATTTTCCTCGAGCATACACCATTACATCTTTTGGTCTGACCAATGCTATCACCGTGTTCACATGATGGTGGAAGTCCAGTGATATGGAAATTCCGATGAGTTGCTGTTGAGCTCATCAGCAACATCTTGTTCCCCCCATGATCCATGTGGAACATTAAAGCTAGCATTGGAAACTTTTGTAAGCATTATCTTCATGTCCCGTTCATGAAGTATATGTTCGGATGTAAGAAGTGACTTCCTCAGATTCACGTGCATTTAATGTAAGTTGCCGCCGTGAATTCGATAAAGTCAATGTTGCTTCCTTGGAATCATCCCAAGTTAGTCACACATGTGCAAAGTATACTATGGTTTGGTAGATTAATTACCTCCACTCCATGTGTATTCCTGGCACACCAAGCCACTGATTGATTTGTTCAAGGAGAAGAAGTTCCTTATTAAGAGCAAGACTTATGCAAGGACTTCGATATCCTCGATGATAGTTCCCCTCCTGAACTCGGTAGTGTTTTATTGTAAGACTACCATGGGATCCTGTTTGTCGGGGACAACGTGTTCACATGTTTGTAGCAGAACCAGCTCATATTTTGGAGCTTGCTATCGTAGTTCATTCCCCGAGAATCTCACAACGTTGTCTCGTCGATTTGTGTTGTAAGTTTTCATTTTTCTTTCTAGACTTGATGAGTCTGGAATATTCTGACACCAACTAGATCTGAATCTCAGGCAGATGTGATGGTTGGAACATTTCCCAAGAACTATAATATTGGTCTCGCGATAACCGGTAAAGTGGATGTCGTGGCCAACACACCCAGCCGGAAGACCTCCTGTTGTAGTATCTTGATTTGAGGAAGTTGCCCACCTCCCCATAAGGACTTCGTAGGATTTACTCCTTAGATGTTCCTTATGGATTTTCTTTTGTGCTCCCGAAGTCCGACCTCTTACTTGATGTTCTGGGAACCAAACCCTTTTAATTAATGGGTTGCACTAGAACATCAAGGAGAACATTAGAAGCGGAGTGCTAAATGTCTCTCGGTCGATCATCCAGATTTAGTTCCCTTGGCCCCGCTAAGGTGAAATCTGAGAAGATGTTGTCTTCCTTTGCATCTGCATCATCCATCACTATTCTTCATGGTAGTATGTTGTGTTGCCAGGATCCTTGACACGGATGTTGGTAAAACCTTGATGAATATGGAAATGCTCAAGCTCTTGAGAGCACGCACAAGCTCTAGGTTTTGTTGTCGGCATTAATTGCATAGTGCTCTCAGTTTCCTCGATTATACTATAATCTTTCAAACAGTGGATTCACTCTCTACTGTTGAGTTTTTTTCCAGTTACTAGAATCATCCCTTGTGTTATTTTCAACAAGGTAATCCACATCATCCATTCTAATCCGGGTATGCCATTCTACCAAACCCCTCTAAACGATCGCTCGAGAATTGCCCTAAGTTGGTATAAAGAGTCTCAATGATCTTTGAATCAAAGCTAATTCTTTTTGCCACTTAAGGGGTAATCCTATGAATCACCTCCTCTAAGATGTCTCATTATGGTTTCATGGCAACTTAACTCCTCGCTGCGCTGACAACCGTTCACCACCTTCTTAAGTGTGGAATTGTAGTCTACCTAGTAAACCTCCGTCATCTATTCCACTCCATTCCTCTAGAGGTGTGCTTCGTCTCTCAGCTCGAGAGATGTTGCTATGTATCATTCCGTGAGTTAATCCTGAGCTGTTCGACCTTCGAGAAGGAAGATTCTTTTAGGGTCTTTCCTTTCCTCTCGTTGTCATGTTAGTTGGAGTTCTCAGAGCAAGACTTCGAGACAATGATGGTGAACGAATCAACGTTCATTGGAAGTGCAACCTGGATCGTGAAGATTGTGTTAGTTTGCGCTTCCCTTTCATCTTACTCTACGCTTGAATCTCGGGACGAGATTCTTGTTTAGTGGGGGTGAGTTGTCACAGCCCCAGTTCAGGCCTTCCTTGTCTTTGCATTAGTATCCATGCATCATGTTTAAATTTTATGAAACTTGAATTGAGGATTGTTGAAACCTCAGAAATCTAATTAAAAGAAGGGCAAGCACCCTTTAAATTGCATTCTGTGAATCCAAAATGCCTAAAAATAGTTTCGTGAATTTTGGCAAGAGTTATATATCAAACCAAAATTTTGGAACATTTTTAAGGAATTATTTGGTCTCTGAATTTAAATCAATAATCTATTTGAATTTGGGGATATATTCATAATATATAATGAATATAATTTCAAATGCTTTGAAATGTTTTATGTACTTTTGGAATAGTCCAGAGAGGTAACATAAAATATTTCAGGATGTTTTTGGCACTGTTAGAAATTATTTTGAATTTGAAAACAGTGGCAAAATAAAATAAAAAGGGTAACAGAACAGAAAAATTAAAAAAAACAGCACTTACCCGGTGCTCACCTGGCAGCCCAGATGCCCACTACTGTGCTGGCCCAGCCCACCAGGCCCTCTGCCAGTCATCCCCCTCCTCTCGCCAGGAGGACGAGAGGCGCGTGCCTGGTGCCTGCGGCCACACGCCGTGGCCACCTCCTGCTTCTACCGACGCGGGAGAGGCTCCTGGACATGCCACGCA
>NC_041389.1:199716159-199732869 GCF_002162155.2 Triticum dicoccoides | reverse complement strand
CTCTAGATCTCTCCCCTTCCTCTGTTCTCCCCACCGAGAGCCGCCGCCGACGTCGCTCGCAACCACCGCGGCCACAGCCACTCCCTCGCTCCCTCTCTGTGTACCCGAGCTCCGCCCGGACCCCAAGCCCCTCTACGTCGACCCACTGAAGCCCGAATGCCCCAAGACGATGCCGCGGCGCTTCTTCCCCGACCACGGCCGCCGGATGCCGCCTTCCGATTCGCCCTCTCCGCCGTCTCCCCGAGCACGCCGACCTGCTCTTCGAACTCACCGTGAGCCCCTGTCCATTTCCCCTCTCTCCCTGTGCCCGTCCACGCCTTCTAACCACCGTGGCTGTCGGAGCCGACAGCTCCTCGCCGCCGGCCATGGCGCCGCCATGGCCAGAGCCCGAACCAGCCGCTTCCACACATGTCATCATTCTCCTCACCTCACCAGGAGCACGCCGAACACACCAGCGCCTCTCCTAGTGCACTTCCACGTCGAAACGCCCGACGCCCGAACTCCGGCCGCCGCCAGGAGCTCGCTTCCGGCGAACCCCGGCCACCCCATGCCCTCCCGTGGGTCCCCCTGGATGCGCGCGGGCATGGGCTACCTCCTGGTGCTCTTCGCGCGTCCATCCGCAGCCCGTAGCGTCACTCCGGCAACCCTCCGCCGCGTTTGACGTCGCCGCCGGCCATTCTCCGGTGTGCTGACGTGGATGGATTAGATTAGTCTAATTACTGTGTTTAGCCAAAGCTCATTCGCTGACAGCTGGGCCCCGCTGTCTAATTAAATGTAGATTAGTTTCTGTTTAGTTTAAACTAATCTCAGTGGGCCCACGCGTCGGCTTTGACCAAGCTGACGTGGCTGTTGACTGGGCCCACATGTCAGCGACACTAACCAGCCCCAGTCACTGACCAGTGGGCCCCACTGGTCAGGTTTGACCTGGCGGCGCCTGTTGACCTGCTGAGGTCAGCATGACCTAATGCTGACGGAGTAAACATTTTCTGGAATTAAAATAAATTGGAAATGATTTATAAATTTCAGAAAATGATCTAAACTTCTAAAATTCATAGAAATTCAACCTTAACTCCAAATGAAATAAGTTATATATGAAAAATGATCAGAAAAATCCAATCTATCCATCTGCACTGGTTTCATGCATGTTTAAGCAAGTTAAACCTGTTGTTTATATCAAAACATGATAATACACTTTATTAAGTCATAGTTTCAATTTGAACTTGAACCTTGGGTTCAAACTAACTCAAATTCATCTGATTATAGTTGCATTATCCCGACACACTCATTTTGCCATGTCATGATCATGCATCATATTGTGCATTGCATTGATTGTGTTTCCTTCTATGTTGCCGGTATCTGTCCCCTCTCGGTAGACGATGTTCCGACGTTGTGATCGTTGACACTGATGAAGACTCAATGTTATCTTCAGAAGTGCCAGGCAAGCAAAACCCCCTTGTTCATTCCGATACAACCCACTCTCTCGCTCCTGCTCTCTTTTACTGCATTAGGATGACAACGACTCAACTGTTACTTGCTGCGGTAGTTGAACCCCTTTATCCTTTGCATGACCTGTCATTGCCACAGTAAATAGATGAAACCCACTAGCATGAGTAGGAGTTGTTTGAGCCCTGTTGTGCCTACTCATTCATGCTTGTTTGTCATGCCTGCTATTGCTTAGAGTTGTGTCAGGTCTGATTCATCCGGGATGAATCAGAGGTGTGTGAACATGTCCTACGGTGTGTGAGCTAAGCGTGTGAACACGATTTGGTAAAGGTAGCGGTGAGAGGCCATGTAGGAGTACATGGTGGGTTGTCTCATTGCAGCCGTCCTCAGGAACTGAGTTCTGTGTTTGTGATCCATGAGACAGATACTACCACGCATTGGGCCCGAAACCAATGGACCCTCTCGGCTTCTTGATCACCCTTGTCCACTGTCCAGGAGTTGCAAGTAGTTTCTAGTGTTTGTAGTATGCTGGAGGCCGTGGGCAGCGCTAACCGGAGGGGTGGGCTGTGATGCGGTAGGCACGTGGCACGGTGTACCGGGCGCCCGTTTGGTGTCTCGGGAACCCTGTTCACATCGTTTGGGGCTGTGAGCGAAACCCCGGCCAGATCTCCTCATGGATGGAACCCGAATAGGCGATAAACCTGGACTAGAGACTTGAGTGTTTAGGTAGGCCGTGGCCGACACCCATGTTGGGCTTCCGCTTGAAGGTTGCCGAGTACATGTCGTGTAAACGGCGGTAAGTGGTGAGAGCTTGTGTGAAGAAGTACACCCCTGCAGGGTTAACATCATCTATTCAAATAGTCGTGTCCGCGGAAAAGGACTTCTGGGTTGCCTGTACAGTTCATAGACAAGTGAAAGTGGATACTCTAAAATACACAAGATAAGCGTGAGTGCTATGGATGGCGTTCTCGTAGGGAGACGGGAGTGGATCCATAGTGGTGTATTGGTTGGTGAATATGTGGACTCGTGTGCGCCACCTCAAAAGAGTTACTTGCAGTCGTAGTTTAGGATAGCCACAGAGTCAAAGCTGGCTTGCTGCAGTTAAACCCCACCATCCCCTTGTTGATAATGATGCATATGTAGTTAGTTCTGATGTAAGTCTTGCTGGGTACATTTGTACTCACATTTGCCTATTTTATGTTTTTGCAGAGAGACTTCAGTCTCGCTAGTAGTTCCACGTGGACTTCGACGTTTAGCTTGTTACCTCAGCTACGATCTTGTGCCCTCGGCAGGATCTGGTAGATAGTCAGGCTTTTCAGCCTTTTTCATTTATAGTTGTCTGTACTCAGACAAGTTAAGCTTCCGCTTGTGCTTTGATTTGTATGCTCTGAATGTTGGGTCATGAGATCTATGTTTGTAATATCTCGCTCCCCGGAGCCTATTGAATGAAATACTTGAGTCGTAGAGTCATGTTGTGATGCCATGTTGTGTTTGCACATATCGAGCATATTGTGTGTATGATATTGAAATGCTTTGTATGTGTGGGATCTGACTATCTAGTTGTTTATCTTTAGTAGCCTCTCTTACCGGGAAATGTCTCCTAGTGCTTCCACTAAGCCATGGTAGCTTGCTACTGCTTCGGAACACTTAGGCTGGCCGGCATGTGTCCTTCTTCGTTCCTGTGTCTGTCCCTTTGGGGAAATGTCACGCGATGAATACCGGAGTCCTATTAGCCCGCTACAGCCTGGTTCACCGGAGTCCTGCTAGCCCAGTGCTACAGCCTGGATTCACTCGCTGTTGACCGACACATTCGATGCTGGGTCATGGATGCCTGTCCCTGTAAGTTTGTGCCACTTTGGGTTTACGACTAGCCATGTCAGCCCGGGCTCCTTATCATATGGATGCTAGAGACACTATCATATACGTGTGCCAAAAGGCACAAACGGTCCCGGGCAAAGGTAAGGCGACACCCGTGGGAATACCGTGCGTGAGGCCGCAAAGTGATATGAGGTGTTACATGCTAGATCGATGTGGCATTGAGTCGGGGTCCTGACACAAGAGAAGAAGGCAAGGTTTACAGTTCAGTATCATTTATTTAAACCGGACATTTGGAAAGTGGTATTTAAAAGGCATTTTCCAGAAGAAAGCTTTCCGGGTGATAAAAACAAGTTTCACAGACGACAACTATTATTCTGGATCAATGGATTGCTCTGAAAGAAAAAATTTCTAGACCTAAAAACAGGACAGGGAAGTTCATACACTTGAAGAGGGTTTCTAAACGAGGAAAAGGAGATCTATTTCTATGCAAGATCAACACAAACAATTACCACAGCAGTTCTGCACAGTTTATGATCTAAACGGGGCATTGTAGATGAACACTAGCGAGGGTTTGCATCGGGCAGTGATGAATGCCGACGAACTCAGTGGAGTTCCAATGCGGATCTAAGAGAGGGGAGGAGAGGAACTCACGGACGAGGATGAGCTGCGGAGATTCGCCAACGTTTTCTGGTCAGAGTCAGGTCGATGCAGCAGCCTGAGTCGATGAAGGCGAGGGGGTCGACGGCGGCGGCGGTGGAGCTCGAGCGGCAGAGAGAAGAGGAAGAAGACGACTGGAAGGAGAAGAATGAAAGACTTAAGGTCACGCCTATTTATAGGGAGAGGATAACTGAGACGGCACGGGAAACGAGGAGATAAGAATTACTATCCAGCGGCCCCGACGCCTCGATTTTCGGAACAGTTAATAAAGCAGAGATCCGTTGAAGGATACGACTGTCACGCCCAAGATGCGACCCTATCCTAAAGGAACTCGAAGGTCCCACCAAGGATACAAGCGCATCTTGAAGACGCTTTTGCAAGGTGGATATCATTACATCAACATTACATAATAGATGGGGATACACACAAGAGGCATACAATGCCACACGAATACAACATCATCATACATAAGAGCACCATCCGACTACGGATGAAACACAAACAGAAACTCAAACGACATCCACCCTGCTAGCCCAGGCTGCCGACCTGGAACCTATCCCCTGATCGAAGAAGAAGCAGAAGAAGAACTCTAAGACAAGCAAACATCACTCTCGCGTCATGATCATCGCAAAACCTGTACCTGCAACTCTTGTTGTAGTAATCTGTGAGCCACGAGGACTCAGCAATCCCATTACCATGGGTGTCAAGACTAGCAAAGCTTAAAGGGTAAGGAAGGGGTAAAGTGGTGAGGTTGCAGCAGCGACTAAGCATATATGGTGGCTAACATACGCAAAAGAGAGCGAGAAGAGAGCAAACGGAACGGTTGTGAAGCTAGCAATGATCAAGAGGTGATCCTGAACTCCTACTTACGTCAAACATAACCCAAAACCGTGTTCACTTCCCGGACTCCGCCGAGAAGAGACCATCACGGCTACACACGCGGTTGATGCGTTTTAATTCGCATCTGGTGTCAAGTTATCTACAACCTGACATTAACAAATTCCCATCTGCCACATAACCGCGGGCATGGCTTTCAAAAGATAATACCCTGTAGGGGTGTCCCAACTTATCCCATGGTAAGCTCTCGCGATCAACGAAGGATATACCTTCTCTCAGGAACACCCAATCAGTCTCGGAATCCCGGTTTACAAGACATTTCGACAATGGTAAAACAAGACCAGCAAAGCCGCCCGATGCGCCGACAATCCCGATAGGAGCTGCACATATCTCGTTCTCAAGGCAACACCGGATGAGACATCCTACGAGTAAAACCAGACCTCGAGTTTCCCTGAGGGGGCCCCGCAGTCTACTCGGTTTGGACCAACACTTAGACAAGCATTGGCCCGGGGGGCTAAAATAAAGATGACCCTTGGGTTAATTACTCCCAAGGGAAAAGTAGGTGGTGGTGAGGCAAATGGTAAAACCAAGGTTGGGCCTTGCTGGAGGAGTTTTATTCAAAGCGAACTGTCGAGGGGGTCCCATAAATCACCCAACCGCGTTAGGGACGCAAAATCCGGGAACATAATACCGATATGACGGAAACTAGGGCGGCAAGAGTGGAACAAAACACCAGGCATAAGGCCGAGCCTTCCACCCTTTACCAAATATATAGATGCATTAATAATATAAGAGATATTGTGATATCCCAACATAATCCTGTCCACCATGGAGCAATCTTCAACTTCACCTACAACTAACAACGCTATAAGAGGGGCTGAGCAAAGCGGTAACATAGCCAAACAGCGGTTTGCTAGGGAGGGTGAAAAGGTTAGAGGCTGACATGGCAAATTGGGAGGCTTGAAGAACAAATGATAGGTAGTGCATCATAGCAATAGAACGAAGCAACTAGCATAGCAATGATAGTAGTGAGATCCAGGGTGACGGTCATCTTGCTTGAAATCCCGCAAGGAATAAGAACGAGTCCATGAAGAAGACAAACGGACGTAGTAGAACGAATCCTCACAACTCCGGAATGAAACCGAAGCTGACGAGAGAAGCAAACCGGAAAGAAGCAAACAACATGGTAAACACACAAGCATAATCATGTCATGATGCACAAACAAGTATGATGCATGTCCGGTTTAATGAGGCATGGCATGGCAATATGCACAAACAACACTACAAGTTAAGTGGAGCTCAATATGCAACGAGTTGCATATTGACGAAACACCACATTAATTATTTAGTTCTCTCTCGGTTATGTACACAACAATATTAAATGTGGTTAAACATGGCAAGAGGTGAAACATATATAAACTAACTATATAGGCAAGTTTAAATGAGGCCGGAACAAAAAAACAACAATTCCGGAAAATCCCCATATGCAAATTATGAATTTGGAACTGTTCTGCCCTAAACCATATTTTAGAGTTGTTAAACAGCAAAATAAAGTGCACCATAGTATCCTATGCATTTTTCTAGCCTATTTACATATAAAGAACATTTAAAACCGAGCTATGGTTATTTAGTTATGAAATAAACCTTTTTAACATGTCACTATACAAATTAAATGCAAACGTCCATTTTAAACATTTCAAACATGGATGAAAGATGCAGATTATGAAAGTACATGAAAATCTGAGCATTTTACATATATAACATGTTTTATTTGGATGTATGGACATTTAGTTATGAGCATTTTAAAATGATGGCATTGATGTGAATATGCAGAAAATGAATAAATGCTAAACACATGGGATAGGGAAAAAATATACACGGGACGGATTCAACGCACGGTGCAAGCCCAGAAGTGGAATTGATCCAAGCGGCTGAGTGTGTGTGCATGCAAAAGAAAAATAAAAACAGAGGACAAAAGGAGGAGTGCTGGGTTTTGTGAACCCAGGACCTCCTGGAGGTGCACAGGCATTGCGAACCAGCTGAACTACAATGGATAGCTAAAGTTGGATGGGTTTGGTTATAGAGGAACCATCTTCCGAACTGCTCTGAATTGAAACAGAATAACAACGAACATGCGGATTGTTCTGTGGCCGTGACTGAGCACGCATGGCAAAGTGTGCGCAGGAGCACCATCAGAACAGAACTAAAACGATAATGAAAAAATAGGGGAATCTGGGATTTGAACTCCAGATCCCTTGGCTGTGGAACTGCTTGGTGACCAACAGGCTAGGACAGAGCATGTGTTCAACATCCAGCTCGGGTCCTTGTGTAGGAATAGGATTTTTCGACGGATCTGGTTCAGACAACTGAATGGAACAGAAAGGGCCGGCCTAGGGATCAAGATGCTCGACCTCGGCCACAATCAGGCGCACAGCAAGGCCGGCAGGCAGCAGCAGGGTAGTGGCGGGCGTGCGGAATCCCTGAGAGAGAGTTCACTGAAGAAGGATGTGCGCGTGCGTGCAAAGAAACCGAGGAGGCAGAGCCACCTCACCGGACTTGCCTTCCGACGTGCTCGGGACGCAAGGGCCGGCCATGTCAAGGGGCGACACAGAGCTGCTGCTCCCTGGATGGATCATATAGGGCGATGGGTTGTGATGCGTGTGTGTGCAGGTGTGCAGCGAAGGTCCAGCAAAGCAACGAAAAGCGTAACGTTCGCCCCCGCCCTCTTTATAAGCAGAGGAAACAGGGGCAGTAGCTCGTCTCGCCGGTTACTACTCCCAAATCTCCGCCGCTCCCCCTTTCTCCAAGGTCGAAAGAGAGCAGTGCTCCGCCCCCCCCCCCCATCACCGTCGTCGCCACCAACGCCGTCGATCTCCTCCACCACCTTCGCCATGGCTCCAAAGGCCGGGAAGGTCGCGAAGTCGGCCGAGGCGCTGCGGCTCGAGGCGCTGCGAAAGGAGAGGGCCACTTTCCCTTCCGAGCTCGACGCGGCGGGGCTGAGGCAGTGGTTCTACCTCTTCTGGTCGATGGAGACACGGGCGGACCCGCGCACGAAGGTACTCTCCGCCGCTGCTTCAAAACGGGCTCCGTACGGATACCCCTTCTTTCCATTGTTCTTCTACTGCGGGCTCTGCCCGCCCTTCTCGGAGTTTTTCTGTGATATCATGAACACCTACAGGTTTCATCTCCTTGACTTCACCCCCAACGCCGTTCTGACCATGTCCGTTTTCGCACATCTCTGCGAAAACTTTGTCGGAGTCCACCCAAACGTAGCCCTTTTCCGCCATTACTTCATGCCTCGGGTCGAGAGAGGAGAGCCACTTTCCGGCGGGATCGCCTGGATCTCGAGGGCCGGCAAGAAGGAGGCGTATCTGGAGGGGGAGCTTCGCAGCAAGTGGGAGGAGTGGAGAGCTGATTGGTGTTGGGTCATGGAGGAGGACCCGCAGCCATTCACCGCCTTGCGCCAAGTTCCAGTAGTACGCGGCAACGATTGGAGCAGCCTGGCCCCAGAGGACGCTAGGTTGAAGATTGCCGTCACCAAAATCCTGCGCCTCAGGCTTGCCGGGTTGACTGTGGGCGCCATGGGCGCGAACTTTCTCCGCCGCCGCATCGCCCCCTTGCAGGAGAGGAGGAGGCCCGCTTGGGAGTTTGGCGGTCCGGCGGATATCATGAGGCTGCGCCCAGGCCTCAATTTTAACTTCACCGTGCTGGAGTTGGATGCGATGCTCAAGGAGTTGTTCAAGCACGACCCCCAACATCCAGAATGGTTCGGGCTGCCGGCGGGGGTCGTCCCGCTGTGTAACAATTCTTCGCTCGACCGCATCCGCGCGATGATGCCGCTGTGCGACTCGCATGGTCTTGTCCCAACGTGGCAAGAGCCAGCGGACGATGTTGTGCAGCAATTTTTCGACGGACTGGTGGAGGTTGCGGTCCGCGCCGACGAGCATAAGAGCCTCACCCGCGACACTACCGAGGAGGAGATGCGACGCATCGCCACCAGGGCGGAAGAGGCGGCGGCAGCCACTGCCGCGGGTGAGTTCGGGTTCACCGTGGAGGAGGCAGAGGCAGAGGCGGCGGCAAGCCTTGCCGAGCGAGAGTGGATTGACGGCGAGGAAGAGCTTGCCGCGTCGGACGCCGAGTCGAGTGAGCCCGCCGAGGGTGCGAGCGGCCCGCCATCTCCAGGCCACTTGACGCAGGAGGAGCCCACAACGCAGCCCCCAGCTCCACCGAGAAGGCGTCTTCGCAGGGGCGGGGATGCAGCGGGGCGGCAAAGGAGCCAGCAGCCGACGCGCCGCGCGACACGCGCCACCACGACAAGCGATGTTGCCGCTGGAGCGCCTCGTACTGCTGCGGCAACTGGAGCGGGGTCTTCCCGGGCCGCGGCCACTGCGCCCGCCAAGCAGCCAAGGAGCCCTTCTCCTCCGCCTCGTCGCACCGAGGGTGGGCTGGACTTCGACCTCTCCATGCTCAGCTCCGACGAGGAGGAAGAAGAGTAAGATTTATCTATTGTACTTGTAGTTCTTCAATTTTGTTGCTTTGTCTTGTATCTGATCTGCTTCGATCTAAACCTGTTCCTTTTCAGGACGTTGGCTCAAAGAGCGGCGAAGAGAGCCAAAGTCCCGGTGGTTATCATCGAGGACGAGCCCACTGTGACGGCAGGGGGCACGCCTGAGACCATCTTGCCGGACGTGGCAACTGCTCCGCGAAGGAGCCCCCAGCGTAAGTACATGATTTACTTTCTGCTTTTGGGCGCGCACGGGTGATCTTTTCTTTGCTGACATCTGATTGTTGGTTTGTTTGTGTAGGAGCAGAACAGCTTCACCAGGAGGGCTCGGAAACCGTCTCCGACGTGCCATCTGCTTCCACCACACCGCCAAGGGAGGATTCCCCGGCAAGGGGCGCTCTCCGGCAAGGGAGCAATCTCTGGCAAGGGAGGAGTCTCCAGCAAGGGAGGAGTCTCCGGCAAGGGGCAGCACTAGTGACCCCCCGGTGGTGGAGCCCATGACCATGGATCCCAGTTCAGGTACTCCCTTGCTTGAAATTTTCCTTGCGTTCTTCTGATCTTTCTTTTTTTTGGATATCCGCTTGACTTCTTCCCCTTCTCCGGTCGTCAGATCCACCCTCCACAGAGCCAATGGATACCGAGGCGGGCGGCGAGGAGAACACGCGCGGCAATACTGATGATGTCGCGGCCACCGAAGAAGGAGCCGGTGCTGATGAGCCCGCCGGCGAAGAGACCGCCAAGGCTGCCGCCGCGGAAGCTGGCGAGGGATCCGGTGATCGCACTAACGGCCCTGAGGCTGCAGGAGCGCCAGGCGCTGCACCGACCGCCGATCCCTCCGCTGCTGCCGCAGCGCCAGGCTCCGAGGAGCCCCGGCCCGGCGCCTATCTGAAGGCTAGCGAGGGCATTTTCATCAAGCTCCCCTGGGCGTCAAGCTCCAGGGCGCCGGTTGAAGGAGAAACCCTGGATGGGGAGGTGCTTGCCTCTGCTGGGTTGTCGATTGTCGACGCACCGGGAAGCAGCAGCGACGAGCTTGAGGAGGAGCGGCTGCTACAGAGGCTGATGTCACTCTACCGCGCCCGCTAAGCCAAGCTGGAGTCCCGGGAAGCGCTTGTCGCGAAGGCGAGCGTGGATATTGAGAAGCGTGCGGAGGAGCTCCGGGGTCTCCGCCAGGAAGCTCTCTGGGCCTTGGCAGAGGAGCGGGAGCAACTTGCTGAGGAGCGGAAGGCCTTCCTTCTCGAGAAGGCCGAAGCTGAAGAGCAACAGCGGCTCGCTGGCGAGAAGCTGTACGCGCAAGAAGGTGAGCTGGCTCAACGGAAAGTTAACCTCGACAGCCACGAGGAGGATCTTGCCGCGCGCGAGCAGGCACTTGGCGGGGCGCTCAAGGAAGCAAAGGACGCGGCCGCGGCTGCCGAGGCCGCCAAGAAGGAATTGGAGGCAAAGGTGGTGCAGCTGGAGGCTGATCTAAAGGCGGGCGGCGAAGAGCTTGCCGCGCTCAAGCTTGAGCGTGAGAAGGACGCCCTCGCCCACGGTGAGCTGCAGGGTCAACTCGCCGAGAAGGGCAAGGAGTTGAGCGCCGCCAAGGATTCCAACGCCGATCTGGAGCTTAAGCTGGCCACCTTGATGGAGACGCTGGACGGCGCCAAGAAGCGGGAGGCGGACTTGAAGGAGGAGATCAAGGGCAATGAAGCGCTGCTGGCGAGGGCCGCCGAAACCCAGAACACCTTCAAGGATACGGTGGAGCTCTGGACGGAGGGCCTCGTGAACATCGCTGCAGTCATTGACGGGGAGCTGGCGCAACTGGGAGTGGAGGACTTTGGGTATTCCTCCGATGAGAACCTCCAACCCAGCGCCAAGCTCACCCTGTTCTTCAAAGGCATGGCGACTGCCCTCCAGCAGCTCCGAGAGAAGATCCTGAAGCAGCTGGCTGACGAGTCGCGCACGATCTGTGCCAGGGTCCTGGAGAAGGTGTTGGTGAAAGTGGCCTTCCGCAATCCAGGCCTCAACGTCACCAATGTCCTCAAGAAGCTACCGGCGGATGCTGATCTGGACGCGCTCAAAGCCCTTGTCGCGCCCATTGTGGACAAGGTGAATGAGGTCAAGAGGGTCGATGGTGGCCGCGTAGATTAGGCCGTCTGTTTTCTTCTTTTCTTGCCGCTGCCAATCGTGTTACAACAACAATCTGTTAGAGCTGCGGCGAGCTATCTTGTAATATAACTTTGTTTCAGATATCGGTTGATGTGTTATTTCCTCTACTGGATTCCCTCCCTTGTATGTTTTTACCCTACGCTTTTTAGGGAACTTGCCGGCGCAGGCACCCTTGCCGCGAGCGCTGAGTGCGGAACGTCAGCAGTCTGCTGGTGGTGCCGCTGCCGACAAGCAACCTTGTCGCAACTAGTCGCAGCTCACTTAAGTTGTTGAGCGGACTCGAAACAAAGTAAGGGCGCAACTAGCTACGAGTTGGTTCCTCTGCGCACAGGTTTTCCATACAAAGTACGGTCGTTCGAGGAAGATAACTTAAAATTTTAAAATCTGATTGCTCAAACTTTGGCAACTTAGCTTTTCTGTCGTTCGCTTCCCGGCAAGGCGAAACTTTCTTGAACGGCCCGGTCCACACCATTATCTTCTCCTTTCCCCCCGGCAAACCTTGTGGTCAAGGGAACCTTCCTTCCTTTGAGAAAGAGACAGAAGAGATAATAAAGATATGGAGCCTTAGGGCTCGTTATTGCTTACCGGGGGCAGGTGTTGCACAAAGTGTCAGATGATACATGCGAAAAGAAAGAAAGCATGAAATTGACAAGCTGTGCGAAGCACATGAATTTTATGTATGCACGGGGTCTGCGCCCGGCTTTGTACGAAGGATTACATGCAACAGCGGCAAGACTTGTACAAAAGGTGGTTGCCGGAATGGGTTCCGGCAACCGCGCCCTACGGGTAAAACTTACGAAGATGCTCAATGTTCCAGGAGTTGCTCACCGGAATGTCTTCGGTCTCAAGGCGGACAGCGCCAGGCCTAGTGACTCGTTTCACCCGGTAAGGGCCTTCCCACTTCGGCGTCAACTTGTTGGAATTCTTGGCGGACTGAACGCGCCGAAGAACAAGGTCGCCTTCCTCGAAACATCTGGCCCTAACTTTGCGGCCATGGTAGCGATGCAAAGTTTGCTGATATCGAGCAGCTCGTACAGCGGCCTAAAGACGATCTTCCTCAAGGAGCAGCACGTCATCTTGTCGCAACTGCTCTTTCTCAAGCTCATCATAAGCGAGCACTCGAGGTGACCCGTATACGAGTTCCGTGGGGAGAACTGCCTCTGCTCCATAGACTAGAGCGAAAGGTGTCTGGCCAGTGGCTCGATTTGGCATCGTCCTGATCGACCAAAGAACTACCGGCAGCTCCTCGATCCAGTTTCTTCCGCACTTGTGCAGCCTGTCGAAAGTTCTGGTCTTGAGTCCTCGCAGCACTTTAGCATTCGCCCTCTCCGCTTGACCGTTGCTTCTCGGATGAGCAACAGAAGCGAAGTAGACCTTGGCGCCAAGATCTTGGACGTATTGCATGAAGGTGCGGCTCGTGAATTGCGTGTCGTTGTCGGTAATGATCCTGTTAGGGACCCCAAAACGGCAAACAATCGACCTGAAGAACTTGACTGCTGACTGTGCTGTCACCTTCCTCACTGGTTCCACTTCCGGCCACTTTGTGAACTTGTCGATGGCGACGTACAAGAACTCAAAGCCCCCGACAGCTCGGGGGAAGGGGCCGAGGATGTCGAGCCCCCAGACCGAAAATGGCCAGGATAAAGGGATCGTTTGAAGAGCTTGAGTTGGCTGGTGTATCTGCTTGGAATGGAACTGGCACACTTCACACTTGGTTACTTGTGCAGTTGCATCCTGGAGGGCTGTCGGCCAAAAGAAACCTTGTCGGAACGCTTTGCCGGCAAGTGCTCTTGCGCCAATGTGGTGACCACATATGCCTCCATGTATCTCTGCCAACAACTGCTGTCCATCTTCCCGGCGAATACACTTCAATTTCACACTGTTGAGTCTTATTCTGTACAATGTGTTGTCGACAAACTTGTACATACTCGACTGCCGGGCTACTCTTTCCGCTTCTTCTTGCTCTTCGGGAAGCTCTCCTGTCTGAAGGAAACGGACAATCTGTTGCGCCCATGTTGGAGCTTGCGGCTCGACAACAAGGACTAAAGGCACATCTGCTGCTGCGGGAACATCCGCTTCTACGGCAAGGGCTGTCGGCCCAGCCGAAGCTTGATGTTCCCCGGCAAGCTTGCCGGAGCAAAACTTGTCGGGAGCGTCTGCTTCAACGGACCAAACCCTAAGGCTTGCCGGAGCAGACTGCTCCTCAGCACTCTTGGCGCTGATCTTGGGGACCTTCTTGGCGGCAGCTTCGGGAAGCTCTGCCGGAAAGTAGTCACCAGAAACCAACTTCCTCTTCTTGCTCTGTCCAGTTGATGGTGTCACGGATGGTCGAGTTAGCTTGAGCACAAAGATTCCTGGTTCCACAGGTAACTTTAGTGCGGCGCACTTTGACAGGCCATCAGCAATGTCGTTCTGAGCTCTTGGAACATGCTCCATCTGCAGGCCGTCAAAGTGCTCTTCTAGCTTTCTCACTTCATCAACGTAAGCTTCCATCAACGGACTCTGATAATTCTTGTTCACTTGGCGGACGACAAGCTGTGAGTCACCCCTGGCAATGAGCTTCTTGATCCCAAGGTCTGCTGCGATCCTGAGACCGACAAGCAAGCCTTCATATTCTGCAGTATTGTTGGTTGCTTGCTCCTTGGGAAAGTGCATCTGGACTACGTACTTGAGGTGCTCTCCGGTGGGTGCGATAAGCAGCACGCCAGCACCAGCGCCTTGTAGCGAGAAGGCACCATCAAAGTACATCAGCCACTCTTTGCTTGCCTCCTTGACGGGGATGCTCGTTTCTGAAATTTCTTCATCTGGCATTGGCGTCCACTCTGCTATGAATTCTGCCAATGCTCTGCTTTGGATCGTTGAAGTGCTCTCAAACTTGAGGCCAAAGCTTGACAGTTCCAGTGCCCACTCGACAATCCTGCCTGTTGCTTCTGGATTCTGCAGTATCCTCTTCAGCGGAAAGCGAGTGACAACTGTGATCTCATGTGCCTGGAAGTAATGGCGCAGCTTTCTCGAGGCCATGAGAAGGCCGAAAAGAAACTTCTGCACACCAGAGTACCTTGACCTAGCCCCTTGCAGAAGGGAGCTGACAAAGTAAACTGGGCGCTGCACCATTTTCTTCTGCACCTCCTCGCGCACCTGCGCAGATCCATCCTTGTCGGGACCAGAGCTTGTCGGTGAAGCCCCCTGCTTGTCGCTGGATGCACTTGCCGTGGTTGCGGGCTCATCATCCGCCTCCCTCTACGCCACTAACGCAGCACTAACCACTTGATTGGTTGCCGCTAGATACAGCAGCAACTTTTCTTGTGGTCTAGGTGCGACAAGTATTGGAGTGGAGGACAGGTACCTCTTCAAGTCTTGCAGTGCAGCCTCCGCTTCCGGAGTCCATTTCATTGGACCCGCCTTTTTCAATATTTTGAAAAACGGCAGGGCGCGCTCAGCAGACTTAGAGATAAACCTGCTGAGAGCAGCCACGCAACCGGCAAGCCTTCGCACATCCTTGACGCGCTTCGGTGCTTCAATCTGCTCGATGGCCTTGATCTTGTCGGGATTGGCTTCAATTCCCCGCTGAGACACAAAGAACCCGAGAAGCTTGCCGGATGGAACTCCAAACACGCACTTCTCGGGGTTAAGCTTGAGGTAGATCTTGCGCAGATTTGCAAAGGTTTCATCTAAATCTTGAATCAGGGTTGCCTTGTCTTTGCTCTTGACCACTATATCATCCATGTAGGCCTCCACATTTCTGTGTATCTGTGGTTCAAAAGCGACATGGACTACTCTTGCAAATGTTGAACCAGCATTCTTTAACCCGAAGGGCATCCGTACGAAACAGTATGTGCCACATGGGGTGATGAATGCGGTTTTCTCCTCATCCTCTTCTGCCACGAAGATCTGATGGTATCCTGAATATGCATCCAAAAATGAAAGCAAATCACATCCGGCCGTGGAGTCAACAATCTGGTCTATGCGCGGCAAGGGAAATGGGTCTTTGGGACAAGCTTTATTAACGTCGGTAAAGTCTATACAAAGCCTCCATTTCCCGTTGGCTTTGCGCACGACTACAGGATTGGCCAACCACGTAGGATGGAGCACTCCTCTGACAAGGCCTGCTGCTTCCAACTTCTTGATTTCTTCTGCAATGAACTCTTGGCGCTCCACTGCTTGCTTCCTGACTTTCTGCTTGACGGGCTGCGCATGAGGACAAACGGCTAGGTGGTGCTCAATTACTTTCCTAGGAACACCGGGGATATCAGACGGTTGCCATGCAAACACGTCGACATTCGCCCGCAGGAAAGCAATCAGCGTGCTTTCCTATTTAGGGTCAAGAGTGGCACTGATGGTGAAGGTACCACCAGTACCGTCCTCCTTGGCGGACACCTTCTTGGTCTCAGGTGGAGCTGCCATCGTCTTCTTACACTTGCCGGTGGAGCTCGATGGTGCGTCTTCGACGGTAGCGCAGCACTCCGAAGAGGTGCGCTTGCCGGAGTGGGCATCAGAGCTCTTGCCGGACTTGGTCTTCTTCTTCCCCCCGGGAGCTTCAGCGACAAGTGACTTGTGATTGGCTTCGGCTGCTGCTTCCCGGTAAATCTTGTCGGCGCAGATAAGGGCATCCTTCTTGTCGCCAGGGACAGAGATGACACTTATCGGGCCTGGCATCTTGAGCACGTTGTATGCATAGTGAGAGGCTGCCATGAACTTGGCGAGTGCCGGACGGCCGAGGATCCCATTGTAGGGCAATGGAAAGTCAGCAACGTCAAAAGTGACCCTCTCAGTTCTGAAGTTCAGCTCGCTGCCAAATGTCACCGGCAGTGTGATCTTTCCCTTCGGCTTGCTCCTTCCTGGGTTGATTCCTTGGAATGTGCCAGTCTCTTCGAGCTTGCCGTCAGGGATCTGGAGTTTCTAGAGTATCGCGGAGGAGATCAGGTTCAAGCCGGCCCCGCCGTCAACTAGCATCTTTGTGACCTTGAGGTTGCGGATAGTTGGGGAAACCAACATCGGCAAGCACCCGACCGCAGTTATGCGATCAGGGTGGTCCTCAATATCAAAGATGATAGGCGTGCTGGACCATTTCAGAGGCTTGCGTGAGTCTACGGATGGTTCTGCTGTATTAACTTCCCGCATCCACTGCTTGAGCTGGCGGTGCGAAGTATGTAGAGAAGCACCACCGTCAACGCACAGGACCTCTGTAGCTTTCTGAAATTCCTGCTCATCGGCCTCATCATCATCCATATCCTCGTCGTCGTCGTTATCTTCGTCCTTATCGCGGCCACGGGGAGGCCTGTCTCCTTGCCGCTGCTTGGCCTTGC
>NC_041389.1:199589956-199715778 GCF_002162155.2 Triticum dicoccoides | reverse complement strand
CCCCCCGGCCGAGGCATTTCTTGCTGGCTCCTCCAGCACCTTCCTGGGTCTTCTCCTTGTCGCGTCGCTCGTACTCAGCTTTCTGCTGGTCAACAAGCTGCTCAACCTTCTTGCAGCTCTGGAGATCATGGCCCTTGGTGCGGTGGATTTTGCAGTACTGCTTGCCGAAGCTGTCCTGCTTGTCGGCAGCCGCCACAGCCTGGCTCTCCTTGCCGGAGCTTCCAACTTTAGCTTTCTTGGGGCCACCTCCGTTGCCGGACTGCTCCACAACCAGCACTTCTTTACCCTTTTTCTTCCAGTTGTTCCGCCGCCGGCCTTTCTTTGCCGGGGCAGCATCCTCACTGTCAGACCCTTCTGCTCCTGTATTCTCTCCGGGCAGCCTCCTCCCCTCTTCAGCACGTGCACACTTGTCGGCCAGGGCATAAAGCTCGCTGATGTCCCTGATCTTGCGCATCGCCATCTCCTCCCGCATCCTGCGGTTTCGCACGTTCTGATGGAACGCGCTGATGACCGCGGCAGGGTGGACATCTGGGATGTTGTGTTGTACACGGCTGAATCTCTGAATGTACTTGCGCAGGGGCTCTCCTTCCTTCTGGGCAAGCAGATGAAGATCGCTTTCTTGGCCATGAGGCTTGTGGCCGCCTGTAAAGGCGCCGACAAACTGATGGCATAGATCTGCCCAAGAGGATATGGAGTTGTCCGGCAAGTGCATGAGCCAGGATCTGACGTTAGGCTTGAGCACCAGCGGGAAGTAGTTAGCAAGGATCTTGTCGTCTCGTCCCCCGGCAGCTTGCACCGCAATGGTGTAGATGCTGAGGAACTCCGACGGATGCGACTTGCCGTCGTACTTCTCCGGTACATCTGGCTTGAAATTCTTTTTGCTGGGCCACTGGACTTGCCGCAGCTCACAAGTGAACGCAGGGCAACCTACCACGTACGGCAAGTCGCCTGGTTCCCCTGGCGCATGCATGTCAATAGTGGGCCCAGCGCGCTGGTCGGATTGATGCCGCGCTTCTCTTCGGCGCTCGATGCGAGTACGAGCATCCTCTTGCTATCGTTCGTGCAAAACTTGGCGCTGATCGCGACGAGCTCGCGGATCTGATGACGCGGTGGAGTCGCTGTCGAGGTGAACCCGGCGAGTCGGCGATCTTGGCCTTCGTGGTGGAGAGTGCATGGAAGTCGCACCCCCATCGGTCTTGTCGCCATCGGCTCGCGTCCGGCAGTCTTGCCGTGGCAGCGAGGTGCTGGGTTGCCGCGCAGTGTCGCCGTTGGCGAAGCCGATGAGACTCTGAATGGTGGCCCTCCACTCGTCGATCTTGTCCGCCGTCGGAGGGTAATCTAGAAGCAGTTGAGCTCGCGCCAAGGCTTCCGCTGGAGTGGTGGGCGGCAGCGGCGAACGGTGCGAGGAGCGGGATATGCTCGGACTTCTAACTATGTTAGAAGGAGCAGTATCCCGTCCAAGCGACCGCACTTCGCTGGGGCCAGCATGTTGGCGTGCATGCTGGTCTTGAACTCCGCGAGATCCACCAGCTTGATCTTGGCCCAGCGGACATATGGCGCTGCGAACGCCATGACGCTGTTGGTCCCGCGCCTCCTGAGACGGGCGCGGTGCGCGTACGGACGCCGAGGTCTGCGCGGCCTTGTCCTTGGACTTGGCAGCACTGTGAGCACCCTCGTCGACGCCCGTTCTTCCGCCGGCGTCTACTCCACCACCCGTTTGCTCCGGTGGTGGTGGAATTGACGCGGACGGAACTGCCGCCTCCGAAGCCTTCTTCTTCGGTGGCATGTCGATGAAGTTGATGAGGATCTAGATCGTGTGCACGCCGGATCGGGTTCACACAATCTCGACGCCCCCTACCTGGCACGCCAAAGATGTCGGGGAAACAGATCCACGAACACCTATGGGACCAGCGGACCGAGCCCCTTTCGGTTCGGCGGGGGGCGGAGGTCGCACGAAGAGCGGATCGAGGCAATGCACACGAGCAGTTTACCCAGCTTCGGAGCTCTCCGGAGAGATAACACTCCTACTGCTGCTTGTCTGTCTATATTGAGTTCTTGCTCAGGAGCGATCAGCGCTGCGAAACCGAGCGTGAGAGTGTTCCTAGTTTCGAATGAATCGAACCCCTTCTACGTTGCGCATGGGCCTCCTTTTATACACTCAAGGGGTCACCGACAGGTGGCAACGCAGACAAAAAGGGCAAAAATGGAAAAAGAATGTATCATACCTAACTCTGACGGCAGGGGACAAGGGCATTAAATGCCCGTCTGTGTCGCCCAAACAGTGCAAACAGAGACCGTCAAGGGCGCCAGCGATCTCCACGATGGCCTTCTCGTCAGCGCCACTTGCCACCGTGCACCCCTGGCTGCACAGCCTCTCACCACGCGCGCCTGGAAGGGCCCCAGAGCGACACGTGGGTGGATGTGCTGGAGCGCGGGTGTGGAGTGGCCGCTTGTCGCGGCAAGTGCCTTGCCGCGGTCGTTGTCTTGTCGGGCTCGGGAGCTTGTCGTTCACCGAGCCTTGCCGGGAAGCACGGCGCGTCACGGCAAGCTTTCTTGAGACGCCTTGGCTGGCCTTCCCGGCAAGCTCCTCTTGCCGGGGCCTTGTCTTCTTGGTTGGAATACTTTGTTCTTGAACGGCTTCCCAGCAAGCTCCTCTTGCCGGAGTCTTGTCTCCTGAGGAGTCACGGAGGATCTTGGCGGTCACCTGGCGAGCCTTGCCGCGGGGTGCTGCAACCGCCCGTGCACGAGTTTGGGATACTAGGGTACCCCTACTCTAGTACACCGACACCATCATCTACTTATTACTTCCCAATGCCTTACTCTGGGCCCAAACAATGGTGAAGTGTCATGTAGTCGACGTTCACATAACACCACAAGAGGAGAGACACCATAGATCTCATCAAAATATCGAACGAATACCAAATTCACAAGACTACTAATAGCAAGACTTCACCCATGTCCTCGGGAACAAACGTAACTACTCACAGAGCATATTCATGTTCATAATCAGGGGGGTATTAATATGCATTAAGGATCTGAACATATGATCTTCCACCGGATAAACCAACTAGCATCAACTACAAGGAGTAATCAACACTACTAGCAACCCACAAGTACCAATCTGAGGTTTGGGTACAAAGATTGGATACAAGAGATGAACTAGGGTTTGAGAGGAGATGGTGCTGGTGAATATGTTGATGGAGATTGACCCCCTCCCGATGAGAGGATCGTTGGTGATGACGATGGTGATGATTTCCCCCTCCGAGAGGGAAGTTTCCCCGGCAGAATAGTGATACATCCATTTTGCATCATGCTTTTATAACAATATTTATTGCATTATGGGCTGTTATTACACATTATATCTCAATACTTATGGCTATTCTCTCTTATTTTACAAGGTTTACCATGAAGAGGGGGAATGCCGGCAGCTGGAATTCTGGCTGGAAAAGGAGCAAATGTTGGAAACCTATTCTACACAACTCCATAAGTCCTGAAACTCCACAAAACAACTTTTTGGATTTAATAAGAATTTATGAGCGAAAGAAATAGGCTAGGGGGGCCCACACCCTGTCCAGGAGACAGGGGGCGCGCCCCCCTATAGGGCGCGGCCCCCTATCTCCTCGCCCCCTGGTGGGCCTTCGGCGTCCATCTTCTGCTATATGATCACTTTTACCCTGGAAAAAAATTGGGGGCAAGCTTACGGGACGAAATTCCGCCGCCACGAGGCGGAACCTTGGCGGAATCAACCTAGGGCTTTGGCGGAGCTGTTCTGCCGGGGACACTTCCCTCCGGGAGGGGAAATCATCACCAACGTCATCACCAACAATCCTCTCATCAGGAGGGGGTAAATCTCCATCAACATCTTCACCAGCACCATCTCCTCTCAAAACCCTAGTTCATCTCTTGTATCAAAACCACAAATTGGTACATGTGGGTTGCTAGTAGTGTTGATTACTCCTTGTAGTTGATGCTAATTGGTTTACTTGGTGGAAGATCATATGTTCAGATCCTTTATGCATATTATTACTCCTCTGATTATCAACATGAATATGCTTTGTGAGTAGTTACGTTTGTTCCTGAGGACATGGGCGAAGTCTTGCTATTAGTAGTTATGTGAATTTGGTATTCGTTCGATATTTTGATGAGATGTATGTTGTCTTTCCTCTAGTGGTGTTATGTGAACGTCGACTACATGACACTTCACCATTATTTGGGCCTAGAGGAAGGCATAGGGAAGTAATAAGTAGATGATGGGTTGCTAGAGTGACAGAAGCTTAAACCCTAGTTTATGCGTTGCTTCGTTAGGGGTTGATATGGATCCATATGTTTAATGTTGTGGTTAGGTTTACCTTAATACTCCTTTTTGTAGTTGCGGATGCTTGTAATAGGGTTTAATCATAAGTGGGATGCTTGTCCAAGTTAGGGCAGTACCCAAGTGCCGGTCCACCCACATATCAAATTATCAAAGTACCGAACGCGAATCTTATGAACGTGATGAAAACTAGCTTGATGATAATTCCCAATGTGTCCTCGGGAGCTCATTCTTAATTATTAGAATTTGTCCAGGCTTATCCTTTGCTACATAAAGGATTGGGCCACCTTGCTGCACTTTATTTACTTTATTTACTTTTTGCTCGTTACTATTTATCTTATCACAAAACTATCTATTACCTACAATTTCAGTGCTTGCGGAGAAAACCTTATTGAAAACCGCTTATCATTTCCTTCTGCTCCTCGTTGGGTTCGACACTCTTACTTATCAAAAGGACTACGATAGATCCCCTACACTTGTGGGTCATCAAGACTCTTTTCTGGCGCCGTTGCCGGGGAGCGTAGCGCTTTTGGTGAGTGGAACTTGGTAAGGAAACATTTATATAGTGTGCTGAAATTTTCTGTTACTTGTCACTATGGAAACTAATCCTTTGAGGGGCTTGTTTGGGGTATCTTCACCCCAACCAGAAGAGCAAAGATATGCTCCTCAACCTACTTAACTTTATGAAAATATTCACTTTGAGATTCCTTCGGGAATGATAGAAAAATTGCTAGCTAATCCTTTTGCAGGAGACGGAACATTGCATCCCGATTTACACCTTATCTTTGTGGATGAAGTTTGTGGATTATTTAAGCTTGCAGGTATTCCCGATGATGTTGTCAAAAGGAAGGTCTTCCCTTTATCTTTGAAGGGAGATGCAATGACATGGTATAGGCTATGTGATGATACGAGATCCTGGAATTATAAGCGATTGAAGTTGGAATTTCACCAGAAGTTCTATCCTATGCATATTGTTCATCGTGATCGTAATTACATATATAATTTCTGGCCTTGCGAATGAGAAAGCATCGCTCAAGCTTGGGGGAGGCTTAAGTCAATGTTGTATTCATGCCCCAATCATGAGCTCTCTCGGGAAATGATTATTCAGAATTTTTATGCTTGGCTTTCTCTCGATAATCAAAACCTGCTCGATACTTCCTGTGCTGGTTCTTATATGCTGAAGACTATTGATTTCAAATGGGACTTATTGGAAAGAATTAAACGCAACTCTGAAGATTGGGGTTCCAACGATGGTAAGGAGTCAGGTATGACACCTAAGTTCGATTGTGTTAAATCTTTTATGGATACCGATGCTTTCCTTGGATTTAGCTCTAAGTATGGACTTGACTCTGAGATAGTAGCTACTTTTTGTGAATCTTTTGCTACTCACGTTGATCTCCCTAAAGAGAAGTGGTTTAAATATAATCCTCCTATTGAAGTGAAAGTAGTTGCACCTATTACAGTCGAAGAAAAGACTATTACATATAGTGATCCTATTGTTCCTACTTCTTATGTTGAAAAACCTCATTTTCCTATTAGAATAAAAGATCATGCTAAAGCTTCGACTGTTGTTCGTAAGAGTAATACTAGGACCTATACACGTCCTGAACAAATTAATGTTGAACCTAGTATTGCTATGCTTAAAGATCTCTTGGATGAGGATTTAGATGGGCATGTTATTTCTTTCTTGGGTGAGACTGCTAATATTGCTAGACCTGATACTAAGACACGTAGACCTGTTGTAGGCATGCCTGTTATTTCTGTTAAAATAGGAGATCATTGTTATCATGGCTTATGTGATATGGGTGCTAGTGCTAGTGCGATACCTTATGATCTTTATAAAGAAATTATGCACGATATTGCACCTGTTGAATTAGAAGACATTGATGTTACTATTAAGCTTGCTAATAGGGATACCATTAAACCTATTGGGATTGTTAGAGATGTTGAAGTTTTGTGCGGGAAGGTTAAATACCCTGCTGATTTTCTTGTTCTTGCTTCCCCACAAGATGATTTTTGTCCCATTATTTTTGGTAGACCCTTCTTGAATACGGCTAGTGATAAGATTAATTGCGAAAGGAATATTGTCACTGTTGGCATAGATGGTATGTCTCATGAGTTTAATTTTGCCAAGTTTAGTAGACAACCTCGTGAAAGGGAACCACCTATTAAGGATGAAATTATTGGTCTTGCTTCCATTGATGTTCCTCCAACTGATCCGTTAGAACAATATTTAGACCATGAAAATGATATGTTTATGCAGAAAAGGGAAGAAATAGATGAAGTGTTCCTTAAACAGGAACCTATGCTGAAACATAACCTCCCCGTTGAAATTCTTGGGGATCCCCCTCCACCCAAGGGTGATCCCGTGTTTGAACTCAAACCTTTACCTGATAATCTTAAGTATGCTTATCTTGATGAAAAAGAAATATATCCTGTAATTATTAGTGCTAACCTTACAGAGAAAGAAGAAGAAAGATTATTGAAAACTTTGAAGAATGTGGGGAGCCCGACTCATAAGTCGAGATCACCGAATGCACGTGTACAGTGATCCCAGAGATCAATGCTCACTGAACACACAGAAGCTGAATAACAAGAGTCTTACATCTGTACATACCGTTTTACACAAGTAGGACCATTATGGTCAAGTCTTGAGTATATCATCGCAGCGGAAATCTTCGTCGATAACTTGGACCCATGCCATCTGCCTTAACCCTACAAGCATTCTGACGGGGAAGCGTCCTAGCTCGCATGTTCGTCATCGAAGTATTCTTCATTGTATCCTGTTCTTTCATGCCTGGTCAATAAAATAACCAATGGCAAGCCAATGAGTACTTTGAATGTACTCGCAAGCAACCCATGCTTTGGTTCAAGATACAACAATGCATGATATAGGTAAATTTTTGCAGAAAGCTAGTTTTGAGTGCAATGACATGTTCAACAACTTATAAGACATGCATCAAGAGAATTCAAGTAACCATGAGGACAGGTTACAGATATCAACATAAATAGAGTGGGCACCAACCCATCTCAATCACGTCAAGTCCTTTGACTTGACCCAAGTAGTTATCCACACACTGGTTTGTAAACTCTGGACATAGTTTAAGCAGCACCGCCCAACCGTCCTTGACCATGGACACGGCTATTCGAATAGTTTTACACTCTGCAGAGGTTGCACACTGTACCCACAAGATTCGGGGAACTTCCGTGTCATCCACGACCCGCGATACCTCAAGTACCCGGGGTAAGCACCCGATCACTACCTTTCCCTAGACGACACTAACATGGAGTCCACTCGATTGGTAGTAACCCCCATGCCCAACATTATCACATAACATTTTCGTGGAGCCACGCTCCATAATCATCTCACATCACAAGCACGGGGCACCAACGGTGTGTCCGGTGCCCCATAAAAATGTTCTTGGTCGCCCTAGCTGGCACGACCCCGTCCCGAGAGAGAGCACCAACTCTCCCCCGTCACTAGTAATGCGGGCTCCAAGCTAGTATCGACCTAGGTAATCAATAATGCCCTTTCCCATATAAGGGTAGAGTGGTTGCGCATGTAAGGTTGGGACAGTCGACAAATCTTAAATCTAATCCGTTTTCGAAAACAACACACACTTGCCTCGGTACACCACTTCGTCATCAAGTGGTTACCCATCTCATCATCTCCCTCGGGCGTAAGTGGCACCCGACGAGGTTTTCGAA
The DNA here is from genome assembly GCF_002162155.2 of Triticum dicoccoides. Lineage (NCBI taxonomy): Eukaryota > Viridiplantae > Streptophyta > Magnoliopsida > Poales > Poaceae > Triticum > Triticum dicoccoides. The sequence continues at coordinate 199,707,758 of NC_041389.1, read as the reverse complement.
AAGTCTTTTGAAAATGCTTGTCTCCACCACTATGCATATCCCTGTCCCTTTTAGCGTAGCACTACTTTGGCATCCTATCTACTCCCACCGGCATAACCCTCATAAGAAGGTAGGGTCATGCACAATGCAAGTATCAACGAGGAAGTACTGTGGCAAACCATCAAAGTGGATACCACCTCATCATGATTCCGTTGCAACAACAATATGGTGCTATATGACATGCATAAAAGGGTTTCATAGACATGGTCAAAGGGCTGCTTGCCTGGTTCATCAGAGTCTTCAAATCTTCTGGTCCTTCTCCAAGTACTCCGTCTACTTCGTCAACTAACGTCGGAAACAATCATAATAAGCAACACAACAAGGCAAAAATAAAAGTGCTCTAAAAATATTAAGTTGACTTTTATTGGATACCTCTGGTCATATGAGGAATGACCAAAGTGATCTCATTGGAAGTGGATCAATGGATATTTCTAAACATTTCGATATGATGGAATCAAGGGGTTTATGGATTTGCAAGAAGTGTACAGAAGCATTATTTTCAAAAATGAGCAGAGGCACCCATTTAACAAATGATGATTTTAGAAGCATCTAGGAATTGGTTTCACTGGATTTGGAGTTGAGATGATTTTCCTATGAATTTGCAAAGTTGGCTATATATAAAGAAATAGACCATTATTTGAGGGGATACAGAAAGTATTAGTAAAAATGTTCAAAAACTAAGTTATGACTTTAGAAGCATCTAGGGATTTGAATCATGGCATTTGGATCAATCTTGAGCTCTCTGTGATTTTCTAAAGTTCATCACAGAAATAGGAAAAATGGGATTTGATAAATATCTGTGAAGAAAAGGTCTCTGGAAAAATGTGCAAATAACACCATGTGATAGATCATGAATTTATGAACTACTACAAATTTGAATCATCAAATTTGGAGTCCATTTGAATTGTTTACGGATTTTATAAGTTTCTGGAAAAAAAGAAAAAGACAAAGGAAGGGGGGCGTTATACCTATGATGTGCACTGGGTGCAGCATAGTGCCTCGGCGCACTCGGCCGACCCAGCGGCTCGGCTGCACGCGCGTAGGTGGCCACGTCGAAGGCGTGTTTCTGGTGGTGCGCTTTCGCTCTAGGAAAGCGAGCCCGGCCGAAGCCGTTTCCACTTAAACGGGCGGGGCCCGCCCGCTAGGTCGCTGATGCGCGGGGCCCAGTGCCCAGGCCGTCTCCTTCCTCCCGCTCTAACAGAGCAGAGGCAGGGGAGGCGAGGCCGAGTGGCGCCGGTTCTCTCCCCGACGGCACCGACCACCCCCGGCGGCGCCCAGCATGCTGGCGGGCTCAGGAGGTCATTCCGCACCCGCCGAGCTATGCCATGACCGCAGGGGAGGCCGGGTGCGAACGCACCATCGGCCGTGGCGGGCGAGGTCGACGACGATGGTGGGCACGGTGCTACGGTCACCGGGAGAAGGTCAAGGAGCGCGGGGGAGGACCGCGGTGATTCTGGAGGTGCTCTAGTGGAGTCTAAAGGGGAGGGGAGAGGCCACGGAGCACGAATTTAGGAGGAGGCCGACGACATGGCTCCGGCCATGGAGGTGGTTAGAGGGCACGAGGAGAGGAGTGGGTTGGTCCAGGGGATGCATGGGAAGGAGAGAGGGTCAAATGAGTAGAGAGGGGGCTCGGGGGGGCCTTAAGTAGTTGTCCCGTGGCACACTGTGGCCGCGGCGCATGGGTGGCCGCGGCAACGGCTCGGGAGGCCAGGAGAGAGGGCGAGGACTTGTCTGCGACGTTAGTGGGGGTGGAGTAGGGCGCCAAGAAGAGAGAGGAGGAGCGGGGCGAGCTCCGGGTGGAGCCACGAGCTCGCACGGCATTGGCGGGCTCGGGCGGCTCTGGGCACGCGTGGCGTGGGCAAGATAGAGGTGGAAAGGGGGGGCCAGCACGGTGGCGTGTTGCGGACGCCGAGGCACCTCGACTGGCGCGAGGGGGAGGCCCAAGGCGGTCGGGGGACGCGGCGTCAACGGTCGAACGCCCTGCCAGGCGCTCCAGAGCGCGCCTTTGGCCGGCATCTGCGGCTTTTCTGCGCGCACTCGCGTGTCCACTTATGTCTGGTAGCTGCAGGGGGGATAAACAAGGGTGAAAGAAGCTTTGGATGCTCTGGAACCTGCCAGGAGTGAGAGAGAGATGAGAAGGGGAGGGGAAAGTGGCTGTCCAGAGAAGAAAAATGGGTCTCTGCCCCCCTCCATCATTGCCTCTCGGGCAGGGAAGCACACCAGAGGTAGAGGGGGACTAGTAGGGGTGATGGTAAAAAGTGGAGTCCATGGAGACTAGTGGAAGAGGCCAAAATGGGATTTTGGTAAAGTGGCAGAAGGTGTTTGATGCTGGTTTGGGCAAGAAGATGAGTCCCATTTGTCATGAGACTCCACAGGATGAAATGGCACATATAATTAGGGTCTTCCACCAATCTTGAGTTCATTTGGGCAAAGTTGCCAATGCAACTTTTGTGAACCCTAGAAATTAGCAGAAATGAACTTGTGCAGATCCAGTTAAGTAAATCACTTCTCCTTGATGCACCACTTGTTGTAATGGCCTCATTTGGTCATGTAAACATGCTCACAAAAGTTGGGGTCAAGGAGAGAAAGTTGGTAGTACAAACTTGTTCAAATTTGATTCTAGTCAGAGAGGGTTTTGAGGCACTTTGATCAAGATATCCTTTTCTCCAACCTATGCCATTTGGTCTAGATGCATTATTAGACCATTTGAGCATGTGCACCAAGTTTGAGAACATTTGGACATGTTTGGCAATGTAAAGTTGCTCAAACTTCAAAATGGACAGAAATGGTTTTGAGGGGATTTCATGGGGTTATACTATTCTCCATGCCATGATACTTGTCAAGATCATCAAACATGTCATATGTGACATGATAGAATTTTCTTGGAATTTTTGGAGAATATTTCCTTTGTAAATATTCTAAAAGCTTGAAATATCCAGAAAGGGTTTTTGAGGGATTTAACCAATATTTTGAACATGACCATGTGTTGAAACTCTTATATATGGAAAATATATGTCCACTGAGTTTCCCTGATTTTTGTCAAATATTTTTAAAACAATAAAATATTTTTCCCTATTAAAGACCATTTCTGGCCTTAAGAAAAAGTTTTTAAATAAAATAGGAAATTAACCTTTAAAATTATATTTTTGTGGTTTCTAGGTATCCTATATCTAATAGGAGTCAAATATATTTTTGGAAAGATTTTTACTGCCCTTAATTAAGTACTTGCAGTGCAAACCTCAATTCAGGGGTTTTTTTGAAAAACTAATTTTAGAAAATACTTTTTGGCCAAATTATTTTTGTAAGAAAATACTATATTGCTCTATACACATGGCATGATCATTGGTCAAGGTTTTTGGATCAAGGCGAAGGAGTATAAGGGTTGGGGAATTTATTTGATTTTTAGAGCACTTGCAAACATCAGTCAAACATTCAATCAAAGCAAAGACAAAACACTCAAAAGTTTTTGTCAAACCACATTTTAGCATGATTTATTAGCTTAAGTGTTGTGGCATGAAAATCAGGGTGTGACAAAGAAGCACTGAGCTGCTATTGGATATACTCTGGATGATCTTAAGGGCATTAGTCCCACATTATGTCAACACAAAATTTCAGTGGAGAAAGATGCCAAACCAGTTAGAGATCCTCAAAGATGATTAAATCCCAAAATGATGGAGGTGGTAAGAAAGGAGATTCTAAAGCTCCTTGAGGCAGGTATTATTTATCCCGTTGCTGATAGTGAATGGGTAAGCCATGTCCATTGTGTCCCTAAAAAGGGAGGTATTACCGTTGTTCCTAATGATAAAGATGAATTGATCCCGCAAAGAATTATTACAGGTTATAGGATGGTAATTGATTTCCGTAAATTAAATAAAGCTACTAAGAAAGATTATTACCCTTTACCTTTTATTGATCAAATGCTAGAAAGGCTATCCAAACACACACATTTTTGCTTTCTAGATGGTTATTCTGGCTTCTCTCAAATACATGTGTCAGCAAAGGAACAATCTAAAACTACCTTTACTTGCCCTTTTGGTACTTTTGCCTATAGAAGTATGCCTTTTGGTTTATGTAATGCACCTGCTACCTTTCAAAGATGCATGATGGCTATATTTTCTGATTTTTGTGAAAAGATTTGTGAGGTATTCATGGATGACTTCTCCGTCTATGGATCCTCTTTTGATGATTGTTTGAGCAACCTTGATCGAGTTTTGCAGAGATACGAAGACACTAGTCTCGTCCTGAATTGGGAAAAGTGTCACTTTATGGTTAATGAAGGCATTGCCTTGGGGCACAAGATCTCCGAGAGAGGTATTGAAGTTGATAAAGCCAAAGTTGATGCTATTGAAAAGATGCCATGTCCCAAGGACATAAAAGGTATAGAAGTTTCCTTGGTCATGCTGGCTTTTATAGGAGGTTCATTAAGGACTTTTCTAAAATCTCTAGGCCTCTGACTAATTTATTGCAAAAAGATATTCCTTTTGTCTTTGATGATGATTGTGTAGAAGCATTTGAAACACTTAAGAAAGCTTTGATCACTGCACCTATTGTTCAGCCACCTGATTGGAATTTACCTTTTGAAATTCTGTGCGATGCTAGTGATTATGATGTAGATGCTGTTTTAGGGCAAAGAGTCAATAAGAAATTGAATGTTATCCAGTATGCTAGTAAGACTCTTGATACTGCCCAGAGAAATTATGCTACTACTGAAAAAGAGTTCTTAGCAGTTGTGTTTGCATGTGATAAGTTTAGACCTTATATTGTTGATTCCAAAGTTACTATTCACACTGATCATGCTGCCTAGACTCATTAAATATCTTATGGAAATGAAAGATGCTAAGCCTAGACTCATTAGATGGGTTCTCTTGCTCCAAAAATTTGACTTGCATATTATTGATAGAAAGGGAGCTGCGAACCCCGTTGCAGACAACTTGTCTAGGTTAGAGAATGTTCTTGATGACCCACTGCCTATTAATGATAGCTTTCCTGATGAAAAATTCGCGGCCGTCAATGCTTCTCGTACTGCTCCTTGGTATGCTGACTATGCTAATTACATTGTTGCTAAATATATACTGCCTAGTTTCACATACCAGCAAAAGAAAAAGTTCTTTTATGATTTAAGACATTACTTCTGGGATGATCCACACCTTTATAAAGAAGGAGTAGATGGTATTATTAGACGTTGTGTGCCTGAGCATGAACAAGAACAAATCCTACGCAAGTGTCACTCTGAATCCTATGGAGGACATCACGCTGGAGATAGAACTGCACACAAGGTACTACAATCTGGTTTTTATTGGCCTACTCTCTTCAAAGATGCTCGTAAGTTTGTCTTATCTTGTGATGAATGTCAAAGAATAGGTAACATCAGTAGACATCAAGAAATGCCTATGAATTATTCTCTTGTTATTGAACCGTTTGATGTTTGGGGCTTTGATTATATGGGACCTTTTCCTGCCTCCAATGGTTATACACATATTTTAGTTGTTTTTGATTACGTTACTAAGTGGGTAGAAGCTATTCCAACTAGTAGTGTTGATCATAACACTTGTATTAAAATGCTTAAAGAAGTTATTTTCCGAGGTTTGGAGTCCCTATATATCTTATGACTGATGGTGGTTCACACTTTATTCATGGTGCTTTCCGTAAGATGCTCGCTAAGTATGATGTCAATCATAGAATCGCATCTCCTTATCACCCGCAGTTTAGTGGTCAAGGTGAGTTGAGCAATAGAGAGCTCAAATTAATTTTGCAAAAGACTATGAATAGATCTAGAAAGAATTGGTCCAAAAAACTTGATGATGCATTATGGGCCTGTAGAACTGCATACAAAAATCCTATGGGTATGTCTCCATATAAGATGGTTTATGGAAAAGCATGTCATTTACCTCTTGAACTTGAACATAAAGCATATTGGGCTATTAAGGAGCTCAACTATGATTTCAAACTTGCCGGTGAGAAGAGGTTGTTTGATATTAGCTCACTTGATGAATGGAGAACCCAAGCATATGAGAATGCCAAGCTCTTCAAAGAAAAAGTCAAACGCTGGCATGATAAAAGGATACAAAAGCGTGAGTTTAACATAGGAGATTATGTGTTATTGTTCAACTCTTGTTTAAGATTTTTTGCAGGAAAACTTCTCTCAAAATGGGAAGGTCCCTAAATTATCGAGGAGGTATATCGTTCTGGTGCTATAAAAATCAACAACTTCGAAGGCACAAATCCAAGGTTGGTAAACGGTCAAAGAATTAAACATTATATTTCAGGTAATCCTATCAATGTTGAAACTAATATTATTGAAACCATAACCCCTGAGGAATAGATAAGAGACACTTTCCAGAATGTTCCAGACTCCGAAAAGGCATAGGTACGTGGTACGGTAAGTAAACCGACTCCAAAACAACTCTAATGGCAATTTTTATCAGTTTTGGATTATTTAAGAATTTTAGGAAGAAAGAAGTAGTCCGAAAGGGACACGAGGCTCCCACGAGAGAGGAGGTCGCGCCCCCTGTAGGGCGCGCCCCCTGTCTCGTGGGCACCTTGTGTGCCTCCCGGACTCCGTTTTCTTGTATGTTACATATTTTGGTCGGTAAAAATTCATTATATATAGTCCCGAAGGTTTTGACCAACGTATCACGCAAATATCCTCTGTTTTCGTTTTGAGCTGTTTCTGTTTTAGATCTAGAGCATCATGTCGTCTCCAAGCGCTCCCAAGGACAAGTTTTTCGAGAGGGTTATCAACCCCTATCTCGCGGAGGTGCTGCATCATCCTCAAACCATTGAGATGCGTGAGGGGGTGCTGCACATCCGCGATGTGGAGGGACCAAGGCGTACCGGGAGCGTGGAGACAAAGCTCGAAGCCGTGGAGCAAGAAGTTTTCAAGTGTCAGGGGATGGTGGAGCATGGACTCAACGCCAACCAGATGATGATCACGGAGTTCACCAACAACCACAAGTTGGATGTTAAAGTCATTGGGGAGACCATCTTCAAGCTTCAAGAGAAAATCGAGCACCTCCAAGCTCAGATCTATGACCTGCAAAACCAGAACTATGAGTATGAATATAGATTCAAGCAAACGAGTTTGGCTGCAGATTTAAGGATCCCGGAGACTCGATCATCCTTTTATGATGGAGAGCCGATGCCCTGGAAGACGGACGACAAGCCTACATCATCAACAACTCCTACTTCACCACCTCCGAAGAAATAATCACATGGGTATGGGCACTCCCCTTGGCAACTGCCAAGCTTGGGGGAGGTGCCCCGGTATCGTATCACCATCACACTCCTATTTTTACCGCTTTATTTAGTTCGATCCTTTTAGTAGTATCTTGATCCAGTAGTTTGAAGTTTTTGATATCAAGTAGTTTTGAGTTTTGCATTGTGATCTCTTTATGTAATCGAGTCCGTGTGCTATCTATAATAAAGATTAGTGTGGAGTCAAGGGCTTTGCTATGTTGCTATGATCTTGAGAAAGTAGAAAGAACAAAAGAGTTCATATTGATCTTATGGATAGTGATAACTTCACAGATAGAAAGTATGAGGCATAAAAATTGTTGAGAGTTGATGAACGTAGCCTTGGTCATCGTTGCAATTAATAGGAAGTGATAAGGAAAGAGGAATTCACATATAAATATATTATCTGGGACATCTTTTATGATTGTGAAGCACTCATTAAGTATGACATGCTAAAAGAGTTGATGTTGGACAAGGAAGACAATGTAATGGTTTATGTTTTCCGACATATCAGTTAAAGTATATTGTCATTGACCTTCCAAACATGTTGAGCTTGCCTTTCCCCCTCTTGCTAGCCAAATTCCTTGCACCAAGTAGAGATACTACTTGTGCTTCCAAATATCCTCAAACCCAGTTTTGCCATGAGAGTCCACCATACCTACCTATGGATTGAGTAAGATCCTTCAAGTAAGTTGTCATCGGTGCAAGCAATAAAAATTGCTCTCCAAATATGTATGACTTATTAGTGCAGAGAAAATAAACCTTGTATGAACTTGTTATGGAAGTAATAAAAGCGACGGACTGCATAATAAAGGTCCACATACAAGGGGCAATATAAAGTGACGTTCTTTTGCACTAAGACTTTATGCATCACCCCTAAACGCGCATGACAACCTCTGCTTCCCTCTGCGAAGGGCCTATATTTTACTTTATGTTTTACTTTATGCTTGAGTCAAGGTGATGTTCACCTTTCCCTTTTTCATTTTACCCTTTGCAAGCTCCTCGTGTTTGAAAGATCATGATACATATATCCAATTGGATGTAAGTTGGCATAGGCTATTATTGTTGACATCACCTAAAGGTGAATACGTTGGGGGGCAACACAATAAGCCCCTATCTTTCTCAGTGTCCGACTGAAACTCTATAACCACATGTATTGCGTGAGTGTTAGCAATTATGGGAGACTACGAGATAGTTGAGTATGTGAGCTTGTTGAAAAACTCTATTATTGACTCTTTCTGATGTTACGATAAATTGCAATTGTTTCAATGACTGAGATTATAGTTTGTTAGTTCCCAATGAAGTTTTTGAACCATACTTGTCATTGTGAATTGCTTATTACTTGAGCATAGGAAATCATATGACAAAATATATATATGTTGTTGTTATTACAATGATCATGATGCCCTCATATCCGTATTTTATTTTTTATCGACACCTCTATCTCTAAATATGTGGACATATTTTTCGATTTTGGCTTCCGCTTGAGGACAAGCGAGGTCTAAGCTTGGGGGAGTTGATACATCCATTTTTCATCATGCTTTTATATCAATATTTATTGCATTATGGGCTGTTATAACACATTATATCTCAATACTTATGGCTATTCTCTCTTATTTTACAAGGTTTACCATGAAGAGGGGGAATGCCGAAGCTGGAATTCTGGCTGGAAAAGGAGCAAACGTTGGAAACCTATTCTGCACAACTCCAAAAGTCCTGAAACTCCACGAAACAACTTTTTGGATTTAATAAGAATTTATGAGCGAAAGAAATAGGCCTGGGGGCCCACACCCTGTCCAGGAGACAGGGGACGCCCCCCTGTAGGGCGCGGCCCCCTATCTCCTGGGCCCCTGGTGGGCCTCCGGCGTCCATCTTCTGCTATATCATCACTTTTACCCTGGAAAAAATTGAGGGCAAGCTTACGGGACGAAATTCCGCCGCCACGAGGCGGAACCTTGGCGAAATCAATCTAGGGCTCTGGCGGAGCTGTTCCGCCGGGGACACTTCCCTCCGGGAGGGGGAAATCATCACCAATGCTCCTCTCATCGGGAGGGGGTCAATCTCCATCAACATCTTCACCAGCACCATCTCCTCTCAAAACCCTAGTTCATCTCTTGTATCCAATCTTGTATCAAAACCACAAATTGGTACCTGTGGGTCGCTAGTAGTGTTGATTACTCCTTGTAGTTGATGCTAATTGGTTTACTTGGTGGAATATCATATGTTCAGATCCTTTACGCATATTATTACTCCTCTGATTATGAACATGAATATGCTTTGTGAGTAGTTACGTTTGTTCCTAAGGACATGGGTGAAGTCTTGCTATTAGTAGTCATGTGAATTTGGTATTCATTCGATATTTTGATGAGATGTATGTTGTCTTTCCTCTAGTGGTGTTATGTGAACGTCGACTACATGACACTTCACCATTATTTGGGCCTATAGGAAGGCATAGGGAAGTAATAAGTAGATGATGGGTTGCTAGAGTGACAGAAGCTTAAACCCTAGTTTATGCGTTGCTTCGTTAGGGGTTGATATGGATCCATATGTTTAATGTTGTGGTTAGGTTTACCTTAATACTCCTTTTTGTAGTTGTGGATGCTTGCAATAGGGGTTAATCATAAGTGGGATGCTTATCCAAGTTAGGTCAGTACCCAAGTGCCGGTCCACCCACATATCAAATTATCAAAGTACCAAACGCGAATCTTATGAACGTGATGAAAACTAGCTTGACGATAATTCCCAATGTGTCCTCGGGAGCTCCTTCTTCATTATTATAATTTGTCCAGGCTTATCCTTTGCTACATAAAGGATTGGGCCACCTTGCTGCACTTTATTTACTTTATTTACTTTTTGCTTGTTACTATTTATCTTATCACAAAACTATCTATCACCTACAATTTCAGTGCTTGCGGAGAAAACCTTATTGAAAACCGCTTATCATTTCCTTCTGCTCCTCGTTAGGTTCGACACTCTTACTTATCGAAAGGACTACGATAGATCCCCTACAATTGTGGGTCATCAAATAGCTCCGCCGGAGCCCTAGATTGGTTCTGTCAAGGTTCCACCTCGTGGCGGCGGAGTTTCGTCACGTAAGCTTGCTTATGATTTTTTCCATGGTAAAAGACTTCATATAGCAGAAGATGGGCATCGGAGGGCCACCAGGGGGCCCACGAGGAAGGGGGGCGCGCCCTGTAAGGGTGGGCGCACGCCCCACCCTCGTGGCCATGGTGTGGGCCCCCTCTGGTACTTCTTTCGGTCAATAATTATAATTAATTCCAAAAATGACTTCCGTGGAGTTTCAGGACTTTTGGAGCTGTGCAGAATAGGTCTCCAATATTTGCTCCTTTTCCAGCCCAGAATCCCAGCTGCCGGCATTCTCCCTCTTCATGTTAAACCTTGTAAAATAAGAGAGAATAGCCATAAGTATTGTGACATGATGTGTAATAATAGCCGATAATGCAACAAATATCGATATAAAAGCATGATGTGAAATGGACATATCAGCCTCCCATTTAGTCAAGCAGCTGTCCGCACGGCACCTCCTATAGCCATTAGAACGAAGACACATGGCATCACGTGAACGGTTAACATAACACACATGATTTGAATTATACAAACGTTTGCGAGGTTAGAGCGGCAGCTATTTTTGTGAAAATGCGTTTGTTGGCTGTTATTCAAGTGGTTCTTCTCTCGAAATGGACACAAAAAATGCCCCAGCATGTCGGGTGCCATTCCATAATATCATGCCAAGTTTCATGAATTTCAGACGAGTTTTGGATTTGCTAGAATTTAAAAACAAAGTATCTCAACGTTTTGCCGGCAATCATCAGTGCCCTAGTGTTTGAAATTCATTCCCATTTCTTGCATGGGACCTAGGCATACACCCAAGGACAAAGATTTGATTTTTCAACCAATTTATATGCACTGGAGCATGTGCATGTAGTTCAAATTTGAATTATGCACATAAAATGCCTAGAAAACCTAGTTAATGTATAAAAATGTCCAAACGAACCCCGAAAAATTGTAAAATTTAACAATAGAAATTTTTTGAAAGCAATAAGAGGCAGCGGACATCATTTCGTCCCCGAAGGTGGGACACTCCTACCGAAATCATCAGGCTTGTTGTGAGAAGCTCTGGTTTGTGAGAAGCTTAAACCCAAACCTGCCTCAAATGGGAGATTACCATGGCATGTCGATGCCACTCCATGATAGCATGCCAAGTTTCATGAATTTCAGACGAGTTTGGATTTACTAGAAGTTAAAAAACCAGGAATCTCAATGTTTGCGGCCGAGTGACGGTGGCAGGGTGTTTGATATTCATTCCCAGTTCTTGCGTGGGACCTAAGCATGCAACCAAGGACAAAGATTTGATTTTTCAACCAATTTATATGCATTAGAGCATGTGCATGTAGTTCAAATTTGAATTATGCACATAAATGCATCGAAAACTCAACTAATGCATAAAAATGTCTAAACGAACCCCGAAAAATCCAAAAAATTGACACAACACTCCTATTGTTCTATGTTGACACTAAAAATTTTTTGAAAGCAATAAGAGGCAGCGGATATCGTCTCGTCCCCAAAGGTGGGACATTCCCTACTGAAACCATCAGGCTTGTTGTGAGAACCTTTGGTTTGTGAGAAGCATTTCCCCGAACCTGCCCCAAATGGGACAATATTTTTACCACGGCATGTTGATGCCGCTCCATGATAGCATGCCAAGTTTCATGAATTTCATGACGAGTTTTGGATTTACTAGAATTTAAAAACCAGGAATCTCAATGTTTGCGGCCGACTGACGGTGGCAGGGTGTTTGACATTCATTCCCATTTCTTGCATGGGACCTAAGCATGCAACCAAGGACACAAATTTGAATTTTCAACCAATTTATATGCATTAGAGCATGTGCATGTAGTTCAAATTGAATTGTGCTCATAAATGCATTGAAAACGCAATTAATGCATAAATATGTCCAAACGAACCCCAAAAATTGACACGACATATTGTTCTATGTTGACACTAGAAATTATTTGAAAGCAATAAGAGGCAGCGGATATCGTTTCGTCCCCAAAGGTGGGACGTACCCCACCGAAACCATCAGGCTTGTTGTGAGAGCCTTTGGTTTGTGAGAAGCATATCCCCAAACCTGCCCCAAATGGAACAATATTTTTACCACGGCATGTTGATGCTGCTCCATGATAGCATGCCAAGTTTCATGAATTTCAGACGAGTTCTGGATTTACTAGAATTTAAAAACCAGGAATCTCAATGTTTGCGGCCGAGTGACGGTGGCAGGGTGTTTGACATTCATTCTCATTTCTTGCATGGGACCTAAGCATGCAACCAAGGACAAGGATTTGAATTTTCAACCAATTTATATGCATTAGAGCATGTGCATGTAGTTCAATTTTGAATTATGCTCATAAATGCATTGAAAATGCAATTAATGCATGAAAATGTCAAAACGAACCCCGAAAAATCCTAAAAAATGACACACAACACTCGTGTTGTTCTATGTTGACACGAGAAACATTTTTAAAGTAAGAAGAGGCAACATATATCGTTTCATCCCCCAAGGTGGCACGTACCCTGCTGAAACCATCAGGCTTGTTGTTGGAGAAGCTTTGGTTTGCAGAAGCTTATACCCAACACCTGCCCCAAATGGAACAATATTTTTACCATGGCATGTCATTGCCGTTCCATGATATCATGTCAAGTTTCATGAATTTTAGACGAGTTTTTAATTTACTAGAATGTTAAAAGCATGTATCTCAATGTTAGCGGCTGAGCGACAGTGTCAAGGTGTTTGGCATTCATTCTCATTTCTTGCATGTGACCTAATATTGCAACCAAGGACAAACATTTGATATTGCAACCCGTTTTTATAAACTGGAGCATGTGGTTTAATTTTGAATTGTGCACCTGAAATGCCTAGAAAACCAAGTTACCATATAAAAATGTCCAAAGGAACCCTGAACAATTCCAATTATTTTACGACACACATATAGTTGCATGTTCGCTGCAGATAAAATGTCTAGCGATTCAAACACCGTCTATTGCCACTGTGACCCCATTCTATAATTCAAATCAAAATTAAAAATCAAGTTGATCCCACACAATTTATTATCACGAACCGTGTGAGATGTAGAACAAAATATCCTGGAGCACCGTCGGTGTATAGTACGCCTATGGCTTACGCGAGAAGGTGCGTCGTCTATAGTCCATAGCCAGCGTGTCAAGCACACTAGCTTGCTCCCTAAATATCATTTCACTGTTCAATCCTCGCCGGTGAAAGATGGGGACGTGGACCCGCGTCGTGAGGGAAACTTCGGCAGCCCACTCCGGCGAGAGCGCGACCACAACCGCCATGCGCGTGCAAACAAGGTGCTTGAGTGCGGCTGCAATCTGCGACCGGGCGGCCATGGCATCCCAAACGGTTGTTGTTGCTTCTCAGGTGGCGGCAGCAACATCTGCCTCGGGGATAGCAGCTGGCGAGAGCGGCACAACAGCTGTCTGTTCCACTATAGCGGCCTTAGCCCGGATGGAGGCCACCCACGACCATGTCGAGGCCGCCCATACCCAGCTCGTGGTGGTCACCGCACAAATCAAACGAAGCTTCTCCGACAATGGTCGGCAACTCAGGGCCGAAGAGTTGGCAATCACCGAGAGCGTTCGAGCAGCCGTTCGTTCCTCCACCGCATACCTTGCGACGATGGAGCCCGTCCAAGCCCAGATCGTGGCTGCCCACGCCCAGCTCGTGGCTGCCTTTTCCAAAGAGATGGCAGACGCAGATGGCGGGATGCTTGCCTAATATGGTGCGATGGATGCCATGGAGCTCCTTCCCCAGGAGACCGTCGGGCGCAAGCTGGACGTGGAGGAGGCGGCGGAGATCGACGAGCACCAGCCGTAGTAGTACTCTTTGTTTTGTTTAATTAAGAGCACGGTCTTTAATTTGTTAGAGTAATGTTTAGGCCAGCTAGCTCTGTTTAATTGCTGAACTTGCTCGATTAAGAAGTGTGGGTGTGCTGTAGTCTCCTTTGTGTACCCAAATTATGCAATGACGTGGATGAGCACTGTAACCAAGGAAATTGGAACCAAAATTTTTGACGTTCGAACTCATCTCACACGGGTTAAGCTATCTGAACCGTTTGTGATGTTCACATATCGTACACAGTTATGAATAAGGGACCATGTCAGATGACACTTTGCGCGCCAGTTTTCGCTGAAGCGATTCCAAATTTTCATTCCAAATTTTCGGCATCTGTGGAAATATCTACCTCCCCGCCCCCTCCCCCTTACCAAAAGCCACATTTCCCCTATTTCCGCCTTCCTTTCCAAGTTGAAACCTTCACTCCTTGCTTGCAGCGCCGCCTCCTTGCCGGCGAGCCTCCTTCACGCTGCTCGGCCTCACCTATCCAGGCAGGTAATCCACACCCGAACCCCGTCCTCCTCCTCGTTCCACATCCCACATGCCCCGACCGCCGACGCGAGCGTGACACCTTCCACCCAAATCACCGACCCCTCCACCAAATAAGCGCCGTCCTAAGCCATGGTGCACGCAGTGGAGCATTTGGCAGCAGAGAAGCAAATCATGGTTGCATGCACGAATGAGGTCGTGATGGCTACCATTCGTGCCGACCCCCAGATCTTGGAGGAGCACCTTGCCATTTGCTAGCTACGCCAGTTAAGCATGCTCGGTTTACCCGTTGCATGTGCTGCTCCTGCCTTTCCTTAATCTAGTGAATTGTTCTATCTAATTTTACCATGCAATCTGTTGCTCCTATGTATATGTTCTATATGTCGTGCAGTGTGGTGCTCACTTATTAACTGTTTGGTTAATTAGTTGTCATCTTCAGGTAACTGTTTGGTTCAATTCTGCAAATGTGATGTTCAATTCTTCAGGCTGCAATTTTGTATTGTCTTCCATGTGAGAAATAAATCGAATTTATCTTTACAAAATACATGCGAAACGAATACAATTGCTATATTTCCAAGTTGTCAAGCATGCTTGGTTTGGTTATAAATTGTGCAATGTGGTGCTCAGTTAACATTTGGTTCATTTGTGTAGTGGTGTTTAGTTAACTGTTTGGTTCAATTCTGCAATGCGATGTTCAATAGTTGTGGGTGCATTCTGTTATTGTATACCATGTGAGAAGTAAATCGAATTTGGTTGTACTAAATACATGAGAAACAAATACAATTGCTATATTTCCAAGTTGTCAAGCATGCTTGGTTTGGTTATACATTGTGCAATGTGTTGCTCAGTTAACGTTTGGTTCATTTGTGTTGTGGTGTTTAGTTAACTGTTTGGTTCAATTCTGCAATGCGATGTTCAATAGTTGTGGGTGCATTCTGTTATTGTATACCATGTGAGAAGTAAATCGAATTTGGTTGTACTAAATACATGAGAAACAAATACAATTGCTATATTTCCAAGTTGTTAAGCATGCTTGGTTCGGTTAACCGTCTGATCCTCTATTAGGAGTATGTTATATTGTGCAACGTGGTGCTCAGTTAATGTTTGGTTCATTTGTTGTGGTGTTTAGTTAACTGCTTGGTTCAATTCTGCAATGCGATGTCCAATTGTCATGGTTGGAATTTTGTATTATTGTGCATGTGAGGAATAAATCGAATTTGGCTGCACTTAATACATGAGAAACATATACAAGTGCTATATTTCCTAGTTCTTAATCTTGATTGGTTTGCATAAATGGGTTTTCCATGTGGCTTGAATTAATCTGATGAATCTGCAATGTGCTTATTTTTCATCAACATATTTTACTGATAGCATGCGAACCCTTACTTAACCTGATGACTAACTACCTTATATGTGTTGCAGGGAAACAATATAATGGGAAGCACTGAGGTTTACAATCGAGGTTAGCACGTGCATGGTCCGTTGTCTAATAGCACATTATTGTGCAATTGCAGGAACCATTCTAATACTTAAGTTTTTAACAATTTGGTCTTGCACATGTAGGTCCTGCTGTCAGAGGTTTTGACCCACTATTTGACCCTTTTTGCATATGGGGAATGAGTTGTCCATGAATATCAATCAAGTCAAGAAACTCAGAAAGATTGTTAGGATAAAGAAATTGGCGACAGAAAACAACAAGATCTTTGTCTGCACTATGAAGAAGACATCAGTTCACTACAAGATGGTACTAACTATTATACCTTGCCTTTTTTTATTCCTTTGCCCCATTTCCAATATAGAGAAGATATTTATGCACATCCTTGTTTTTAGGCCTTTCCAAAGCAGTTCACTGATGATTATCTCTCAAACCACCTCTATGGTCAGGAGGCGAGGAAGGTTTTCATACAACACCCACGGTTCAATATTGAAGTGTTCCTGAAGAGGACGAAGGATGGATGGTCAATCATGCACAGGCACTGGCCTAAAGTTGTAAAGACCTTCAACATCAATGAAGGCTCAGTATTCGCCTTCCGCTTCAGCAGTTTTCCTGATGAGATGCATCTGTCTATGTACCGTCTATGGTGCTAATTTCGAAAGGTCATGTGAAACTTGGTGCTGGTGCAGTTGTGTAATGGGGTAGCTGAGTGCTGAAGCTATCATGTTGTACTCTGATGTATTTCAATTATGAAATCCTGCTTCCCTAATATGGGAATGAAATATATTATGTGTTTAATATGAATGTCAATTAGATTAATAAATGGATTATTAATAATAGAGAAATTAGCCTGCTAATGGCGAATTAGCTTGCTAATTGGTTTTTTCTATTGCAAACGGTTATTGAGAAAATACCGTGGGCGATGACCTAAGGCAACACACACAGTTTCTACGAATAAATCGTGTTGGATCGATGAACAATCACACACGACATTCTCTTCAAATCTGTTTGCGTTAAGCCACCATGCGCAAACGTTTACCGCATAAAAACTATGTGTGATGGATAGCCTTTGCCACACAGTTTCTTCTATGCACCGTGTGTGATGCATTCAATAACGCAAACGATAAATTTTTTAATATTGTGTGCGATGGGAACGCCATCACAAACGATTTAACAGGGAAAATTGTGTGTGATGTACCTACGAACGGAAATGTTTTCCTTGCAGTGACTATGTGGGATGTATATACGAACGGAAATGTTTCGTGGGGACAGACTGTGTGGGATGTACTTACGACCGAAAATAATTTTGCCTGTATAATTGTATTTTTTTAGCACTACTATACGTATAACCGTATTTGGTCGCTCGCCGGTCGCACACGACCTCATTTTGCCGAGCGTGTGTGCCAGGAGGGCATATCCCTGACGGTTTCTGTGTCGTGTGGGAAGGACCCCCTAATCGCCCACACTCACTAGGCGATGGTTCCAAATGTCGTTGCGGGAAGGGGTTTTAAACCGTTTGTATAGCACCGACGCGTACCAGTGACTCTTCTTGCTGGAGCTTTTGTCTTCAACCCTGGCTTAGCAGCAGTGCCAGTTTCCTTCTTCTCTCCTTTTCTCTTGGATGAGACTTCCTCATCAATCACAAAGTCTTCATCCTCAGAATCAGATGTCTTCTTCCTCCTCTACCTAGTTTCAGCTTTGGGCAGGTTACTGGGAGTGCTTCTGCTCCCATCATCTTGACTGCTCTCAAAGGGACTAGTGCCCTCACTCATCTGAACCTGTTCCTCTGACACAATCTGGCTGTCACTATTGTCAGACATGCTGCAAGCTGAAAGCTGACCCTGTGAATAGATATAGATGAGATGGAGTGGATGAGCATCACAAAGTGCAAAGATTTTGCAAAACAATTATCCAAAAACTTAGTTTTAGTTTTCTACTGAAGTCATTTCGGAGCTACCAATTTCTTGAACTCGGTGACACCAAAGCAACATTCAGTGTCTAAACTAGTGAACTCGGTCAAACCGAGGCACAATTCAGTGACACCAATATTGCTAGGGTTTCACAAAGTCCTGAACTCGGTCACACCAATTTGCAAGTTTCATTCAGACCGAAAATCACAGTGCAATGGCCTAAGCCAAATCAGTGGGACCGATTTCTACAACTCGGTCGGTCAAAGATGAGCTCAGCGGAAACCTAACCTTAAATTTTCAAATCAAAACTAATCTAAAGGAGGTTTTTGCTGGATTGAATAGTTTCAATCGTTGCAATAATCATGGAACTATCTTTGTGCTAAGAATCAGAGTGAGGAACCACGAAGGATTGAACTCATACCCTAACTTGGCCGTGAGTTCACTACGGCGACAACGGCGGAGGAGATCCCATTGACGGCGGTGGAGACCAGCGGCAGGAGAATGCTAGCGAGAGAGGCGAGGATCCGGAGACCTGGGATCGGCAGAGCTAGACAGCGCTAGCGAAGGGTTTTTGGAGAAATTTCCAAAAGTTCGACCCAGGGTATATATATCCAGACCCTGTCGGTGAGACCGAGTGGAACAACTCGGTGAGATCGAAGTGTTCAAATCGGTTGCACTGAGATTGAAACCTAGATCAACTTAATGAACTCGGTGTGACCTAGAGGAATGAATCGGTCAGACCGAGATGCATCAAGATGTTTTGGAAGTTTAAGTATATGATGAATCGGTGGCTCCGAGTGCTCCTCACCCAGAGGGTTCGAATCTGACTTAGATCAAACTTTGTGATGTAGCATGAATAGAGTTTGAGACGAGAAAAGCATAGATAGCTAGAGGGAGTACTTAGGCATTCTTGTCCATCCAGTTGGCAAAAGAAAGACCAAACAATCAAAACAACAAATGGATGTCCTCGAATGGAGAAAATTATGCAACCAACATGCTCACACAATAAGATAGAAAATGAAATATGTGGCAAGCATGCACTAACACTCTCGCACCTATCAAGCAATTGGTGATGACTAGGTTATCTATATATGAGTATATTGACTTAGGAGTCAAATGAGAACATTTGATCATAGGTCATACTCATCGTTTAAGCACAAGTGGGGTTACCACTTTTACATAAAGCATTGTTGTGTTCACACCATTAGAGTTGCTTTAGCTCAATTCTTAGAGTAAATCTCCCCCTAGATGTTATATCCCCTTTTAGAGGGATGAACTAACCTTGGGTTTTGTCGATGATGACTTCATGTAGATGTTGAAGATGTGGATGCTCAAAGTTGATGTAGATCATTTGGAGCAATCCATTGGAGTGAGTTGCACTTTCAATACCTACATGGGTTAGTCCCACAAGGAACAAGCAAGGATATCCATAGACATAGAGTGAAGTACACACATGATGATGTCCATGGAAGCATTAGGTTACCTTGTCCCTTGAGTTACTATCAAGAGGGTTTGTGACTCCTTTAACTAGTGCAAGATGTGGAAGTTGATCGCACTTGTTCTTGCCAATATGAATATGAGTGAAGCATGTTGGCGGAGTCACCCTCAAGAATGCTCTAGTTCTTCTTCTTCGGGATCCACATCATCTTGATGGGAATCCTTGGGGTTGTAGATGTACTTGATGAAGTTCAACTTGAGGTGGACTTGGGAACCCACTTGACCAAGGCCTTTGGAGCATCTTCAAATGCATCAACCTCCTCTTGAAGCTTGTCCTTACCTTTTAGCTTGTGGTCTTGTGGTGGAAGATCATCTTGAGCTTGTGTCCCCTTGAAGGAAGTAGGATCATAATTCTCTTTTTGAGGAACAAACTTCGTCTTGGGGTATTGATCTTCTTCCCACTAAACTCCATTGGCATTGAACTTTCATTCAAAACCAACACCTTGATTCTTCCGGTGCCTTCCTTGCTTGCGTACAATTTCCTCAAATTGCTTACTTCCGGCGAGGCTCTTGTAAACACCTTTCTCTATAATTCCCTTCAATAAGCTATTTTCTTGCTCAAGTGTAACATGGCTAAGAGAATCATTAGTGGAATCAAGAGAACTACTAGAAGCAACAATATTGGATTTAGCATGATTATTGTTACTACTAGAAGAAGAATCTTTCTTACTCTTGTTGCTAGATTTTACTTATGGCATGTAAGTAGACAAGAGTAAACGCTTGGCAATGTAACAAGAACTTTTCTTCAAAAGATCATGATTGATGGCTTTTAAGAACCCATGTTCTTGCTCTAGGTTGAGCTTCTCAAAGTGTAGCTTCTCATGAGTTTTTAAAAGTTCTCTATGATCTTCTAAAGTAGTTTCATGAGCTAAATTAAGAGTGTTTAGTTCTTTAGTTAGACGCTCAATCTCCTTCTTATCATTGTCATTTGTTTCATCTTGATTAGCATGATTAATAGCAATTTCATCATAGTTTTCATCACTACCATTGTCAACATGTAAATCATCATCACCTAGCAAATCATCTTCATCACTATTGAAATCAAAATACTCGGGGTGTGATACCTTGGGGCCTTTAGCCATGAAGCATCTTCCAATTCCTTCATTTGGTGACTCAAATATGTCATAGGGGTTGGTTGACACAAGCGCAAGACCGGCAACACCTTCATCTTGAGTATATTCGGAGTCAAAGTGATAACTTCTCTTGCAGTGATGGTCGGAGTCAGAACCGGATACCCATTCACCAACATGAGCTTGATGTCTTTGTTTTGTGTAGCTCTTTGATGACTTGTCCTTCCTTTCCGAATCCTTGCTTTTGCGAGAGGTTCTTCGTTCATAACGATCATCTCTACTCCTTCTCTCTCTTGGAGGTGATTCTTCTCTTCTACTTCTTATTTTAGGTGAGTCTTCTCTTCTTTTGTAGGGAGTCGTACACTCATTGGAGTAGTGTCCGGGTCTTCCATAATTGTAGCAATTTCACTCACGACTAGAAGATCTTTTATCATGGTAGGATCTTGACTTGGAGCTTCTTTCTTTGCTTCCACTCTTGTAGAATTTGTTGAAGTTCTTCACCATTAAGCTCAATTCCTCATTGAAGGATTGTTTTTCACTTGATGTTGCAGGAGCATCACATGAGGCTTTATATGCACCACTAGACTTGTTGTGAAGTCTTCTTTATACTTGAGTGACATCTCATGAGCAACAATTCTTCCAATGACTTCTGTTGGCTTGAGATCTTTGTAGTTGGGCATTATTTGGATTAATGTGCACACGGTATCATATTTTCCATCCAAGGCTCTTAGGACCGTCTTGATGATGAATCTGTCAGTCATCTCTTCACTTCCTAAGTCGGCAATCTCATTTGTGACGAGAGCAAGCCTAGAGTACATTTCAGTGACACCTTCACCATCCTTCATTTTGAACTTGTCAAGTTGACTATGAAGCACATCCAACTTGGATTCCTTGACGAACTCGGTACCTTCATGCATATCAATCAAAGTATCCCAAATTTCCTTTGCATTCTCAAGACGGCTGATTTTGTTGAATTCTTCGGGGCACAATCCATTCAAGAGGATAACGCAAGATTGAGCGTTGTATTGGAGCATCTTCAACTCTTCCACAGTTGCTTCATGATTTGGTTCTCTCTCATAGAAGAATTCACCTTGCAAACCAATGCACACAATAGCCCAAATGGCGGGGTTATGTCCAAGAATATGCATTTTCATCTTATGCTTCCAACTAGCAAAATTAGTACCATCAATGTAAGGACCTCTACGGTGGTAATTTCCCTCGCTAGACGCCATACTCTCCTAGGTAGTGAAACCAAGGCTATGATCACCAAAGCTATGGAAATCAAGGCAAATGGAGACCAAGTCTCTGATACCACTTGTAGGATCGAAAGTATGTCTAGAGGGGGGTGATTAGACTACTTGACCAAATTAAAGTATAGCCTTTTCCCAATTTTATATCTTGGCAGATTTTAGCAACTTAACACAAGTCAAGCAATCAATCTACACATGCAATTCTAAGAGTATAGCAGTGGAATGTAAATCATTGCATATGAAGGTAAAGGGGAGGAGTTTGGAGGGAGAAAATGCAATGTAGACACGGATATTTTTGGTGTGGTTCCGATAGGGGTGGTGCTATCATACATCCATGTTGATGGAGACTTCAACCCACGAAGGGTAACGGCTGCGTGAGTCCACGGAGGGCTCCACACACGAAGGGTCCATGAAGAAGCAACCTTGTCTATCCCACCATGGCCATCACCCATGAAGGACTTGCCTCACTAGGGTAGATCTTCACGAAGAAGGCAATCTCCTTGCCCTTACAAACTCCTTGGTTCAACTCCACAATCTTGACGGAGGCTCCCAAGTACACCTAACCAATCTAGGAGACACCACTCTGCAAAAGGTAATATATGGTGTGTTGATGATGAACTCCTTGCTCTTGTGCTTCATCCCCAACACTCAACTCTCTCTCACAGATTTGGCTATGGTGGAAAGATGATTTGAGTGGAAAGCAACTTGGGGAAGGCTAGAGATCAAGATTCTTGTGGTTGGATTGGAATGTCTTGGTCTCAACACATGAGTAGGTGGTTCTCTCTCAGAAAATGAGTAGTGGAAGTGTAGGCACATTTTGATGGCTCTCTCACACATGGAGAAGGGGGTGGAGGGGTATATATAGCTTCCACATAAATTCTAACCGTTACACACAAATTCCCAAACTCAGTGGGACCGAATGGTTAAACTTGGTCAGACCGACTTGGTTCAAAATGTGAACGTTAGGCATTTCGGTGGGACCGACAACATCAACTCGATAAGACCGATGCGCCAGGGTTAGGGCAAAACCTCATCTCGGTGAGACCGGTCACATGAACTCGGTGAGACCGATTCAGTAATAAGCAAACAAAGACTTGGTCAGGAAAACTCGGTGGGACTGATCGCTCATCTCGGTTAGACCGAAACGTTACGAAAAGGAAACAGAGAGTTTCCAGTGCGAACTCGATGGGACTGATCGCTCGCTATAGTTAGACCGAAATGTTATGAAGGGGAATAGAGAGTTTGCATTCCCATCTCGGTGAGACCGAACTGATTAGGGTTTGTGGATATGGCTATGTCAAGTGAACTCGGCGGCGCCGGATTGATCAAATTGGTGAGGCCGAGTTTGACTTTAGGTTCAGGACATATGTGGAAATGAGAAAGTGGTTGAGGGATTTTGGAGCATATCACTAAGCATTTTGAGCAAGTAATCCATTAAGCAACACCTCATCCCCTTTTAATAGTATTGGCTTTCCTATAGACTCAATGTGATCTTGGATCACTAAAATGAAAATGTAGAGTCTTGAGCTTTTGCCAATATGTGTCTATCAGATTTCGGGATCCGTCAACCCTTAAGCGGTTCGAACTCTGGGGTGCGTGCGGAGATCTCAACCTGCCCAGCCTGCCTACTTGCGATCCTCCCTAGCCTAGCGCATAGAGCTCGAAGACACACAAAGACACAGAGATTTATATTGGTTCGGGCCACCGTTGTGTGTAATACCCTAATCCAGTGTGGTGTGGTGGATTGCCTTGTGGGGCTATGGATTAACTAGTACTGAGAGTGCGTTATATCGACTAAAGAGGGGGTGAATAGGCATTTTTTATGAATTCTTCACTGAGGAATTTGCTGGTGAGGAAATTCCTAAATGAAGAACTACTTGCAGCGGAATAAGTACTCAGAAGTAAACATAACAGAACACAAGCATGGTCATCATAATGGAATGAAGACAAGCACAAAGTACAAAAAGCGTAAGCACAGGATAACACAGAAAGAAGACGGACAAGCTGAAGAACTTGAACTGATGAAATTGAGAAAGTCTTCAGTCAAAGTCTTCAAATAGATATGAACAAGCACACAACGACAGACATGAGGAAATGAAAGAGTTGAGGAAATAGAACCAGTGAGCTTGGTGAAGACAATGATTTGGTAGACCAGTTCCAACTGCTGTCTCAGTTGTACATCTGGTTGGAGCGGCTGAGTATTTAAACTCGGGGACACCCAGTCCCAGACACACAGTCCTCACCGTATTCTCCTTGTGCTAAGGTCACATAGACCTCGCCCAATCACTCGTGGTAAGTCTTCAGGTGACTTCCGAACCTTCACAAACTTGGTCACTCGACGATCCACAATTCCTCTTGGACGCTCTAGACCTTGACGCCTAACCGTATGGAAGAAGCACAATCTTCAAAGGAAACAAGTGTCAGATCCATGCAGGATCAATCTCTTCTATGATGCTCAATCACTTTGGGTTTGTAGGTGTTGGGTTTGGGTTTTCCTCACTTGATGATTTTCACTCAAAGTCCTCGGAGGATGGGATGCTCTCAAATGACAAGTGTCAGTTTCTCTCGGAGCAGCCAACCAGCTAGTGGTTGTAGGGGGAGGCTATTTATAGCCTAGGGAGCAGCCTGACATGATAAGACATAAATGCCCTTTTCTGATATGACCGTTAGGTGGGAAGATATTTTGGGACAGCTGGCGCATAGCACAGCAACGGTCGGAATTTTGACTATCAAATTCCTCAGGGCTATCATGTTCCGCACTGTGTAGGCAATCCGCACTGGCGAATTCCTAACTCCTCAGTCAGAACAAATTCCTCAGAGACCAGAAGAACTTCGTCTCTATCACTGAAGAATATGACTGAACTGTATGAGATTTGCAATGGCTTCACTCGAAGGGATTGGTAGGTGTAGGATTTTGAGTTGAGCATCACATGCAAATTTTTCCTTAGTATTTCCTCGACCCCCTTTAACAGTACGGTGTTTCCTATGACTCAAGAAAGAGAAAATGAAACTACGAAAACAAAAGTCTTATCACTTCATGTTCCTCGAATGAATACCAAGTCTTCAAGGTCACACCAATTTCTTCACTTTCAAAGTCTTCAGAAAGTCTTCAAAAATCCAAAGTCTTTAGTTGAAGAACTTCATTTTTAGGGTTCAACTTTCTCTGTAAATATCAACCTCCTCATAGACTTATAGACCTGTGTACACTCACAAACGCATCAGTCCCTTAACCTATAAGTCTTCAATACACCAAAACCACTAAGGGGCACTAGATGCACTTACAATCTCCCCCTTTTTGGTGATTGATGACAATATAGGTTAAGTTTTCAACGGGGATAAACATATGAAGTGGAAATACTGATATTGAGGAATTTGATTGCAAGATATAGAAGAACTCCCCCTGAAGATGTGCATAGTGAGGAATTTTCTTTTGAAGCACTTCACACTTGAAGAGTATAATCATGGAGATCTCCCCCTATATCTTGTAATTCATACATGCATTTGACATATCATATGAAGAATTTGAAATGCATGATGAAATATGGTGACTAATGTAATTCAGCATGCGTGCATTAAGATTAATGAGGAATATGCAGAAGAACACAGCAAAAGTATCAGGCCACCATAGAGTTTATGATTACAACTCCATCCAGCAAAGTCATCAGAAGAACGAGAATTGTAACTTAGCAAAAAAACACCCATATAAGATAGACCCGCTTGAAGACTAACTCAAATTTCTCCCCCTTTGTCATCGAATGACCAAAAGGGTTGAAACTGAGGACTAACGCCCCTGAAGAATATCATGATGATGGATGAGCGCCAGCGTTGTCAGGGTCTTGAGTCGATGTAGGGCCTGTCGCAGTGTCGTCCAAGTCTTCATACTCGTCCATGTCGCGCGATGAAGAATATGAACTGGCCACCAAGGAAGGAACCTTGACCTTCTTGAATTTCTTCAGTGGAGGAGCAGACCAGTCAAAATCTTCCTTGAAGCCCATTTGCTTCAGATCTTCTTCACCATATAGATGTGACAGAATAGCCCAGGTGCGATCAAAAACTTCATGGAGGTAGTAATGGTTTTTCTTCACTGCATTATGTGTAGAAGTCTTGTTGTGAAGAATAGAGCCAAACTGACGCTTAACCCATTTGTGGTTTCGATCCACCTTCTGGTGAAGACTTAGAAGTAGCTCATGGTCAGTCATCACACGAGGAGCAGTAGCTTGAGGACTTGACTTGGTAGCATTGGCAGCAGAATCATGAGGGGCAGAGTCATCATTGGTGGAATAAGATGCAGCTTTGCGGAACTGACCATCCAATGGACGAATGCCTTCATCAATAACGGCTGGTGACTTGCCCTTCTCATCAGATGAGGAAAATGTCCGCTTGGGGATTTCAATAGGGGGAAAGTAGCTGAGATGATTCTGAAAATCAGCCTTGTAGTTGAGTGAAGACCTTGATCTGAGGAATCTCATGATCCACGACGCGTAAGGCTTCAGCTCAAATGGTGAAAGTGCAACATTGTCCAGAATCCTCATGAAGAAATCATGATAATTTATGGGGATGCCATGCATTATGTTGAATAGCATATTCTTCATCATCCCAATAATTTCTTCATCGGATGAGTCATGGCCTTTGATAGGAATCATGGTCTTCGTTAGAATGCGATAGATGGTTCTTGGGACATAGAGCAATTCCTTCACGAGGAATTTGGTCCTTGGAGCTTGACCAGGCTTTAGAGGCTTCATGAGCACTTGCATATAGTGAGCAGTGACTTCAGGCTCATCATACAGAGAACGAGCTCCTTCAGGTGGAGGACTAAGTGGCAGGGCATGAAGCAATTCAGAGGCTGGTGCCTTATAATGAGTGTTTTCAGTCATCCAGTCCAACACCCAAGAGTTGACGTCAGCAGCATCACCTGTGATATGCAGCATTGCATAGAACTGAAGAATGAGTTCTTCATTCCAGTCAACTATGTCAGAGCAAAAGTTGAGCAAGCCTGCATCATGAAGCATACTGAGGACTTGACAGAAGCAAGGCATTGATTCCATGTCCATGTGAGGAATGTGCTCGTGGTCGAAGACTTTGTCCTTGTTGAAAAGCAGTGAGGAATAGAAGTTGGCCTGGCTTGCAGTCCAGAAATGCTTCCTTCTAAGACAAGCATTGTCATATGGGTTGAATTCAGTGAAGAACACATGCTCGCCGAAGAAATCATCAGCCTTGAATTTTGCTTCTTTGAGAAGGGATCCTTTGGCTTGGGCTGAGGAGTGTCGGTCAATTGCATCACTACCTCAAGAATCGCAATCTCAGGTTCCTCAGGCTGAGGAATTTCAGGCTCTTCTGCAGCTTCAGCCTGGGTCTTCAATTCTTCACTCTCATTTTCTTCAGCAGCCTGATTGTCATCAGAGGTGCTGGCATGTTCTTCAGTAGGCTGAGCAGATGCTTCAGCCGGCATAACTTCAATGTGCACAGGAGGAGGAGCACTTGAAGTGAATTTCTTCGTCAGATTGACGAACAGAACATTGGCGCCCTTCCAATCAGCATAGTAGCGATCGAATTCATCACTCAATTGCTTGATTTCAGCTTGCAAGGCAATGAGCTGATCAGGAGTAAGAGTGAGGACATTGTCCTTGAGGTAGCGCTGCTTCTTGTATTGCGCTTTCTTCAGCCTTCTGCCTTCTTCAAATTTCCACTTTTCTTCCTCAATGAAGGCAGTCAGAACATGACTTTGACCAGGAGTGAGATTCATCTCCGACAAAGGCGTGTCAGGGTCCTTGTGCCATAGGTCAATGAAGTCGAGGATCAACTTTGGATCCAGCAGCAGTGGCACGTTGCTACCTTTGGCTCTAGCGGCCCTGGCTTGCATGTCTCTGATGATTTTGGCAAGTTCTTCTTCATCAGCCTCATCGTCATCAGAGGGAACTTGGAAGGCGACCTGCTTCTTGTGAGGACTTGGTCGAAGGCCTCGTCCAGCAGTGGCCTTTTTCTTCAGCAGAGAGGGGCCAGCTGAGGAATTTGGTGCAACTTAGGAACTTGTAGATGCTCCTGAGGCAATTGAGATGCATGTGGTCCTTTGGCACATGGCGAGATGCACAAGTGCCGAGGATTTGGTCGGATGAGCTGAGGACTTTTTCGGAGGAGCTGAGGACTTTGAAGGAGCAGTCTGAGGAATTTGCCGTGAGGGCCTTGAAGAATCTGGCCTTGAGGGCATTGAAGGAGAAGCGCTTGACTTATGCGCGGGCTTCTTATGCATCGCCTTCTTCGGCTGACTAGCAGAGGCAGCAGCAGCAGAGTGTGCATTGAATTTCTTCACTGCTTCCTTTGCTTGCTTGGCTAGTTTGGCCTGGCGCTTAGCCCATTCATCAGCATAGTCCTCACCGCGCTTGAGGCTGGTAGGATCTGCCACTTGGCCTGGTGCCAATGGAGGTCTTGAGATGGAGGGTTGAGCGCGAATTTCTTCATATACTTGGGAGTAACATACCTGTACTCCCTCCATTCCCGTGCCCATCTCCTCTCTATCTTTTGAATGCGCACCTTGCGCTGATTTCTATCTTCCTCAGGGGGTGTGCAGTACCCAGCATAAATGTCCTCAGGGATTTCAAAAGCAGTATTGACCTCAGCCCTCTTTCCACCCTTCTGTGGCTTCTTTCCTTCAGTCATTTTCTTCAGCTGAGGAATATGAGCAACTGAAGTTTTTGAAGAGGTGTGCAACTTTTCTTCGAGGAACGCTGCAAATGAGTTAAGTTGATGAGAACCTAGTGATTCAGCAGTGGACATTTGTACCTGTGAACAGAGTATAGTTGCGAGGAATTTGGAGAGGTCATATGCGTTCTCAGAAGGTTTTTCAAAAATGAATAGGTTTGAGGAATTTGACCAGATGAATCTTGAGGAATTTCACTAAGCGTACTTTTTCTAAGGTTCTAGAGTTGTATAGATTGAAAATCCACACAATTGAGGAATCTTGAAGAAAATCATTGCTTAAAGAAATGAATCAAGAGCAGATGACATGTGAGGTGTTCATGTGTGGGAAGATTTGAAGAATAAACACCTTTGAAGATTTTCAAGAAAACATAAGAATCAAAGAGGGCAGTAAAAGTAACTTTTAATTACCCAAAGTGAAGAGCACGACGAACTGGGAAGTGTAGATGTGAAGCTCGTCAGTTCAGATCTTCCACGCCCTAACTCGGCAGAGGAAGACGGCTACGGTGGCGGCGAAGTTAAGAAATCCGCAACTGGCGCGAGTACGACGGTGACGAGGTCGAGGCAGTGAAGCTCTTCCTCACCGGGGACAATGAAGTAGCGGCGGTGCTAGGGTTTCGGGAGCTTGAGCGGGAGAGAGAGCGAGCGAGGTGAAAATGAAGTGAGGAAGAGGCAGGGGTATTTATAGTGAGAGTGAAAAATTGTACGCCCGAGGAAATCGGACGAACGTGCCCCTGGCCCCTTCTCATTCACTTGACATGTGTCACCCACATACTGAGAGGTGACGATCATGTAGGATCGTGGGTGAATAGATAACTATTGTTGTGAGAAGCGGAACGGTTTGAGCGGCAAAGCCAAAAAATTTGAAAAGATAAGTTAAAAGTTTCGTTCGCAATTTCTTCAGCTGTCAAGGACACAGTGAAGAATTTGAACGAGTTTCAAATAGAACGCACATGAAGAATTTGTGAATAGATTGGGTTCAGTTTAGCATAGAGGGGGAAGGGTCCGATCACATTCACTTAGCAGAAGAAATCAGCTTGAAGAATTAGCAATAAGTGAATGTTGTAGAGGACATAAAACTCATATATATATATATATATATATATATATATATATTCAAATGAAGAACAGCACCGGAAAGAGTGAAGACAATGCAAAGTTGAAGAATTTGAAGAACTGAGGAATTTCAAAAACAAAAAAAACTCAAATTGAAGATTCCCACCGTACAAGAAAGCTGATTTCAGGCACCGCGTACAATTGTCGTACGGCTCTGAGAATCAATTTCTTCATTAATTTCTTCACACTTAGAGGGTTAGTCTTCACTCATTGAAGAAAAATGTTACTTCGTGTGTTGCACATTTAAGTCATCAAGTCAGTATAAGTGTTAGGATGTTGTCCATTTCAGAGAACATTCAAAGATTCTAGGATATTTAGCTCACACCACAACTTGCTAAATCTCTTCTCATCCAAGGGCTTAGTGAAGATATCGGCCAGTTGATCTTCAGTGCTAATGTGGTTGATGGAGATGTCTCCCTTCAACACATGATCACGAAGAAAATGATGACGAATCTGGATGTGCTTGGTCTTCGAGTGCCGAACTGGGTTATGAGCAATCTTGATAGCACTCTCACAGTAGAGAGGCACATTCTTCACATTGACGCCATAGTCCTTGAGTGTTTGCTTCATCCATAGTAATTGAGCACAGCACGATCCAGCAGCAATGTACTCAGCTTCTGCAGTGGAGAGTGATAACCCACAAGTATAGGGGATCGCCACAGCTTTCAAGGTTAGAGTATTCAACCCAAATTTATTGATTCGACACAAGGGGAGCCAAAGAATATTCTTGAGTATTAGCAGTTGAGTTGTCAATTCAACCACACCTGGATAACTTAGTATCTGCAGCAAAGTATTTAGTAGCAAAAGTGGTATGATAATAAAGGTAGCCATAGCAAAAGTAAAGATAAATGTTTTTGGGTTTTTGTAGTAGTTGTAACAGTAGCAACGGAAAAGTAAATAAGCGAAGAACAATATATGAAAAGCTCGTAGGCAATGGATCAGTGATGGATAATTATGCCGGATGTGATTCCTCATACAATAGTTATAACATAGGGTGATATAGAACTAGCTCCAGTTCATCAATGTAATGTAGGCATGTATTCCGTAAATAGTCATACGTGCTTATGGAAAAGAACTTGTATGACATCTTTTGTCCTACCCTCCCGTGTTCAGCGGAGTCCTAGCGGAAACTAAGGGATATTAAGGCCTCCTTTTAATAGAGAACCGGAACAAAGCATTAGCACATAGTGAATACATGAACTCCTCAAACTACGGTCATCACCGAGAAGTATCCCGATTATTGTCACTTCGGGGTTGTCGGATCATAACACATAATAGGTTACTATAGACTTGCAAGATAGGATCAAGAACACACATATATTCATGAAAACATAATAGGTTCAGATCTGAAAGCATGGCACTCGGGCTCTAGTGACAAGCATTAAGCATAGCAAAGTCAAAGCAACATCAATCTCAGAACATAGTAGATACTAGGGATCAAACCCTAACAAAACTAACTTGATTACATGGTAAATCTCATCCAACCCATCACCGTCCAGCAAGCCTACAATGGAATTACTCACGCACGGCGGTGAGCATCATGAAATTGGTGATGGAGGATGGTTGATGATGACGACGGCGACAAATCCCCCTCTCCGGAGCCCCGAACGGACTCCAGATCAGCCCTCCCGAGAGAGATTAGGGCTTGGCGGCGGCTCCGTGTCGTAAAACGCGATGAAACTTTTTTTCTGATTTTTTTCTCCCCAAACGTGAATATATGGAGTTGGAGTTGAGGTCGGTGAAGGTCCAGGGGGGGCCACGAGATAGGAGGCAGCGCCCTAGGGGGCGCCCCCTGTCTCGTGGACAGGCTGTGGGCCCCCTAGCATTAATTTTTTCGCCAAAAATTCTTATTAATTCTAAAAAGTGCCTCCGTGGATTTCCAGGACATTCCGAGAACTTTTCTTTTCTACACATAAAACAACATCATGGCAGTTCTGCTGAAAACAGCGTCAGTCCAGGTTAGCTTCATTCAAATCATGCAAGTTAGAGTCCAAAACAAGGGCAAAAGTGTTTGGAAAAGTAGATACGTTGGAGACGTATCAACTCCCCCAAGCTTAAACCTTTACTTGTCCTCAAGCAATTCAGTTGATAAACTGAAAGTGATAAAGAAAAACTTTTACAAACTCTGTTTGCTCTTGTTGTTGTAACTTGAAAAGCCAGCATTCATGTTTCAGCAAATATTATGAACTAACCATACTCACAATAACACATAGGTCTCACAATTACTCATATCAATAGCATAATCAGCTAGCGAGCCATAATAATAAAACTCGGATGACAACACTTTCTAAAAATAATCATAACATGATATAACAAAATGGTATCTCGCTAGCCCTTTCTGAGACCGCAAAACATAAATGCAGAGCACCTTTAAAGATCAAGGACTGACTAAACATTGTAATTCATGGTAAAAGAGATCCAGTCAAGTCATACCCAATATAAACCAATAATAATGAATGCAAATGACAGTGTGCTCTCCAGCGGGTGCTTTTAATAAGAAGGATGATGACTCAACATAAATGTAAATAGATAGGCCCTTCGCAGAGGGAAGCAGGGATTTGTAGAGGTGCCAGAGCTCGATTTTAAAATAGAGATTAAATAACATTTTGAGCGGCATACTTTTGCTGTCAACACAACAACTATGAGATGGCTGTATCTTCCATACTAAATGCATTATAGGCAGTTCCCAAACAGAATGGTAAAGTTTTATACTCCCCCAACCACCAACAAGCATCAATCCATGGCTTTCTCGAAACAACGAGTGCCTCCAACATTCAACAGCCCTGGGGGAGTTTTGTTTGATTATTTTGATTTGCTTTGGTCTTTTTGGATCATGGGACTGGGCATCCCGGTTACCGGCCCTTTCTCGTGAATGAGGAGCGGAGTCCACTCCTCTTGAGAATAACCCACCTAGCATGGAAGATATAGGCAGCCCTAGTTGTAACATGAGTTGCTCGAGCATACAAAACAGAATTTCATTTGAAGGTTTGGAGTTTATCACATACAAATTTACTTGGAACGGTAGGTAAATACCGCATATAGGAAGGTATGGTCGACTCATATGGAACAACTTTGGGGTTTAAGGAGTTTGGATGCACAAGCAGTATTCCCGCTTAGTACAGGTGAAGGCTAGCAAAAGACTGGGAAGCGACCAACTGAGAGAGCGACAACAGTCGTAAACATGCATTAAAATTAATTCACACCGAGTACAAGCATGAGTAGGATATAATCCACCATGAACATAAATATCATGAAGGCTATGTTGATTTGATTCAACTACATGCGTGAACATGTGCCAAGTCGAGTCACTCAATTCATTCAAAGGAGGATACCATCCCATCATATCACATCATAATCATTCTAATAGCATGTTGGCACGCAAGGTAAACCATTATAACTCATAGCAAATCAAGCATGGCACAAGTAACTATAATCTCTAAATGTCATTGCAAATATGTTTACTTCATAATAGCTGACTCAGGAACAATGAACTCATCATATTTACAAAAACAAGAGAGGTCGAGTTCATACCAGCTTTTCTCACCCCAATAAGTCCATCATATATCGTCATTATTGCCATTCACTTGCACGACCGAACGATGTGTATAATAATAAGAGTGCACGTGCATTGGACTAAGCTGGAATCTGCAAGCATTCAACTCAAGAGAGAAGACAAAGTAATATGGGCTCTAAGTTAAATAATCAATCATGCATATGAGAGCCTCTAAGCATTTTCAATATAGTCTTCTTGACCCCTAAAAGAAAGAAAAGAAAATAAATTACACGGGAAAGCTCCCAACAAGTAAGAAGAAGAAGTAGAAATCTTTTTGGGTTTTCATTTTAATTTCTACTACAAGCATGGAAATTAAACAAACTATTTTCTTGGTTTTTCTTAAGGTTTATTAAACACACAAGAAGAAAACTAGAAAAAGAAATTTAAACTAACATGGATAATACAATGAAAGAGTATGAGCACCGACGACTAGTGTGTGAACATGAATGTAAAGTCGGTGAGAAATACGTACTCCCCCAAGCTTAGGCTTTTGGCCTAAGTTGGTTTAATACCAATGACCGCCTGGCTGATATCCATAAGTAAAACTGGGGTAGTACTGAGATGCAGAGGCGACCACCTCCTAAGCAGCAGCGTGTTGGCGAGATGCCTCCATTCCCCTCTCATATTCAGTTGCTTCTTCCCTGGTGACAACATATTTTCCTTTTGCCTGATAATCAAAAAGGTAGGGAGCAGGAAGAGTAACAGGGACGACGTTGCGTCTGTCATAGATTTGTCGATAATGGAGGAATTGTTCATTCCTCTCAAGAAAATGATGATCAAACATAGCTTATTTATCCAAATAAACAGGAGGTACAATCATATCCCCCTCTCGTGGAGCTATATTAAGAAAATTAGCCACACGGGTTGCATAAATTCCTCCAAAGAAATCTCCCCTTCTACTATTATTCTGCAACCTACGTGCAACTATTGCCCCCAAGTTATAACCTTTAAAACCTAACACTGCACTCTTGAGGACACAAAGATCGGGGGCACACATGTGACATACTTCATCCTTACTGTTAATGCATCTACCAATAAAGAGAGCAAAGTAATGTATAGCAGGAAAATGAATGCTCCCTATGGTAGCTTGTGCTATGTCCCTAGATTCTCCCACAGTAATACTAGCAAGAAAATCATTAAATTCAGATTTGCGAGGATCATTGATATTACCCCACTGAGGGAGTTTGCAATCAGTTGTGAAATCCTCTAAATCCATGGTATATGATGTATCATAAATATCAAACATGACACTAGGAGAATTACGCGCAGAGATATATTTGAACCTTCGCAGTCAATTGATAATATTGACGACACTTATCTTGTAAGAAGTCCTCCAGCTCGGCATTACGCACATACGCGTCAAATTCCTCCTTGAAGCCTGCTTCGACCATAAAATCATCGGATGGCCACTCACAAGCCCGTACATTTGCGTCCCTTGGCAAATTAACATCTTGTTCACATATAGCAATCCTTGGCCCTTTCTTTGCCGAGGAACCTCCTTGGTACATTCTTCTAAGCATATTTCTTTTTCTGAAAATTTCTGAAAATTTAGTAACTTCAAAATAAAAGTGAATAAAACTAAACAAGATTGATAGCAACTACTCCTACAAGTGCCTAGAGCCTATATCATGCATTGGAATTGCTTGGGACCTCAAAAATTTAACATGCAAACTCAAGAACATGGTCACCTAAGCAGCAAAAATTTGCAATGAATAAAGCACTAGAACAAAAACTATTTGGACCAATGGAGGAGTCACATACCAAGCAACAATCTCCCAAAGCAGTTTTGTGAATGGAGCTTTGAGCTAAGAGATCGAAAATCGCAGCAAAACGAGCTAGAACTTGTGCTTGAGCTGGATGGGGATTTTTCTGGGTAGAAGATGAAGTGTGTGGGTGCTGGCATAAGTAGAGGGGAGCCACCAGGGGCCCACGAGACAGGGGCGCCCCTAGAGGGGGGCGCGCCCTCCTCTCTCGTGGCCTGGTGCTTGCCCCTCCTGTAGTGTTTTCAGTGCCTAAAATCCTTAAATATTCCAGAAAAAATCATACTAAATTTGCAGGGCATTTGGAGCACTTTTATTTTTGGACTATTTTTTAATGCACGGATAATTCAAAAAACAGACAGATAATACTATTTTTGCTTTATTTATTCTAAATAACAGAAAGTAAAAAGAGGATACAGAGGGTTGTGCCTTCTAGTTTCATCCATCTCGTGATCATCAAAATGAACCCGCTAACAAGGTTGATCAAGTCTTGTTAACAAACTCATTTCGAATAACACGGAACCGGAGAAATTTCAGATACTAAGTTACCTCAACGGGGATATGAAAATCCCCAACAATAAGAATATCATACTTTTTCTTGACAGTAGGGAGAGGAAATTCAAAACCTCCAAAAATGATAGTTGGAACTTTTTCAATAGAATTGATGCTATGAACTTGAGATTGTTTCCTCGGAAAGTGTACCGTATGCTCATTACCATTAACATGAAAAGTGACATTGCCTTTGTTGCAATCAATAACAGCCCCTGTAGTATTAAAAAAAGTTCTACCAAGGATAATAGACATACTATCGTCCTCGGGAATATCAAGAATAACAAAGTCTGTTAAGATAGTGACATTTGCAACCACAACAGGCACATCCTCACAAATACCGACAGGAATAGCAGTTGATTTATCAGCCATTTGCAAAGATATTTCAGTAGGTGTCGACTTATTCAATTCAAGTCTACGATATAAAGAGAGAGGCATAACACTAACTCCGGCTCCAAGATCACATAAAGCAGTTCTAACATAATTTCTTTTAATGGAGCATGGTATAGTTGGAACACCCGGATCTCCAAGTTTCTTTGGTATTCCACCCTTAAAAGTGTAATTAGCAAGCATGGTGGAAATTTCAGCTTCCGTTATCTTTCTTTTGTTTGTAATGATATCCTTCATATACTTAGCATAAGGATTTACTTTCAGCATATCAGTTAAGCGCATACGTAAGAAAATAGGTCTAATCATTTCAGCAAAGCGCTCAAAATCCTCATCATCCTTTGACTTGGATGGTTTAGGAGGAAAGGGCATGGGTTTCTGAACCCATGGTTCTCTTTCTTTACCGTGCTTTCTAGCAACAAAATCTCTCTTATCATAACGTTGATTCTTTGATTGTGGGTTATCAAGATCAACAGCAGGTTCAATCTCTACATCATTGTTTTTGCTAGGTTGAGCATCAACATGAACATTATCATTAACATTATCACTAGGTTCATGTTCATCACCTGACTGTGTTTCAGCATCCGAAATAGAAATATCATTGGGATTCTTAGGTGTGTCTACAGTAGGTTCACTAGAAGCATGCAAAGTTCTATCGTCTTTCTTTTTCTTCTTTTTAGAAGAACTAGGTGCCTCTAAATTATTTCTCTGAGAATCTTGCTCGATTCTCTTAGGGTGGCCTTCAGGATACAAAGGTTCCTCAGTCATTCTACCAGTTCTAGTAGCCACTCTAACAGCAAAGTCATTTTTATTATTTAATTCATCAAGCAAATCATTTTGAGCTTTGAGTACTTGCTCAGCTTGAGTAGCAACCATAGAAGCATATTTGCTAACGCGGTGAAGTTCATCTTTAACTCTAGCCAGATTATCACCTATGCGTCCTATCTCGAAAGCATTATTCTTTAACTCTCTACCAACATAAGCATTAAAACTTTCTTCTCTAGCCATAAAGTCATCAAATTCATCTAAGCATGGGCTATGAAATTTAGTAGAGGGGACTTCAACTTTATCATATCTATAGAGAGAATTTACCTTTACTACCTGTGTCGGGTTATCAAGACAGTGTGGTTCTTCAAGAGGTAAATCAAGACCATGTATTTCTTCAATAGGTGGTAAATTTTTAACATCTTCAGCTTTAATACCTTTTTCTTTCATTGATTTCTTTGCCTCTTGCATATCTTCAGGACTGAGAAATAAAACACCTCTCTTCTTCGGAGTGGGTTTCGGAATAGGCTCAGGAGTTGGCTCAATTGGTTCAGGAATTACTTCAGGAACTGGCTCGGGAAGAGTCCAATTATTTTCATTAGTCAACATATTATTCAATAGTATTTCAGCTTCGTCGACTGTTCTTTCCCTGAAAACACAACCAGCACAACTATCCAAGTAGTCCTTGGAAGCATCGAGTCCATTATAAAAGATATCAAGTATTTCATTTTTCTTAAGAGGATGATCAGGCAAAGCATTAAGTAACCGGAGAAGCCTCCCCCAAGCTTGTGGGAGACTCTCTTCTTTGATTTGCACAAAATTATATATTTCCCACAAGGCAGCTTGTTTCTTATGAGTAGGGAAATATTTAGCAGAGAAGTAATAAATCATATCCTGGGGACTATGCACACAACCAGGAGCAAGAGAATTATACCAAGTCTTAGCATGACCCTTTAATGAGAACAGAAATATCTTAAGGATATATAAATAGCGAGACTTCTCATCATTAGTAAACAGGGTGGCTATATCATTCAACTTGGTAAGACGTGCCACAACAGTTTCAGATTCAAGGCCATAAAAAGGATCAGATTCAACTAAAGTAATAATATCAGGATCAACAGAGAATTCATAATCCTTATCAGTAACACAGATAGGTGAAGTAGCAAAAGCAGGATCGGGTTTCATTCTAGCATTAAGAGACTGCTGCTTCCATTTAGCTAATAATTTCTTAAGATCATTTCTATCATTGCAAGCTAAAATTTCCATAGCAGCTGCTTCATTCATAACATAACCCTTAGGAACAACAGGTAATACATAATTGTCGGCGTTCTGGGAACGGGGGTCCCCAGACTTGCCTGCCTGCGGCCTGCGGCGTGGCTCAAAGGGGGCCCAGCGCGGCCCATCCTCATCAACACAAGCTCAAGACCCTCGCGAGGGGCCAAGCCTCACGGGGTGGATGACAAGGAGCTTCCTCAGGCACGGCCTCATCAGGCTGGCTCACGAGGAGGCGGAGAGTTCAAGGCGGGGTACCTCGCGAGGTGCCCATGACGCAAGCCATGACGACCAATGGCGCCAGTCGGGCGCCAGCCCGCGCAGTGTCCTCCTTTCCTCTTTGGTGCAAAGGGAGCAAGCGCAGGCGAGAGCATCAAGCAAATGCATCCATTTCGGTGCAACAAGACCAAGACCAGCCCAACGGCAGGGAGGAAGTCATTGTGGATCCCAAGCAGGCGTCACCACCAGAACCTTTGACAAGCGAGGACCAACTTTAGTCAGGATAGGTGTACCCGCTGTTCCCCTTCAAAATGGCCAATTGTTGGCGCCCTTCCCGCTCAATATTTGGGGAGAGCCCCAGGGCCTTTGCCTATAAATAGGACTAGCCACCCCCAGGGTAGAGAGGATCGGGTATGAGGAGAGTATCTGGCATACATCTAGAATAGAGAGAAAGAGAGAGAGAGAGAGAGAGAGAGAGAGAGAGAGAGAGAGAGAGAGAGAGAGAGAGACTGAACTCCTCTTAGCAGTTCACCGCACCAGCCAAGAACAGACCCTCGCGAGGCTGTTCTTCCTTGTACTGTTCATCATCAGCCCAAGAGACAATCCACCACACCACACACTGGAGTAGGGTATTACACCACAATGGTGGCCTGAACCAGTATAAACCCTATGTCTCTTGTGCTGTTTCTTTCGTAGTTTAGATCCAGGCGAATCATCGAGGAGCAGGTAGGTAGAGGGCGAAATTTCCGCGCGCACACCAGTGTTCGAACCTCAAGGGTCTGCTGGAACCCGAAATCTGACATTTGGTGCGCCAGGTAGGGGTGCGCCGGAATTCGCCTTCCGTCGTCATGTTCTTCTCCGACCATCGCATCCATGTCTGACGCTCGTCGGACTCGCACCGAGCGCCGAGCCGCCCTCGCTTCCCGCGTCGCCCAGACGGCTCCCGTCGGCGGGCGCCCCCGTCGTTCCCCGTCACCTGCTGTCAACGCCGCCACCGGCCCGACGGGGAACGAGCAGCAAGCATTGTCCCAACATCCATCCATGAGGCGACACGGCCGCACTGCTACACCCTCGCTCACCCCCGCTGGTTCTTCGTCCTGTGCGCCTCGCGCGGCCATGGAGGCTCGAGCTGTGCTCATCAAGGCAAACGAGCTCCTGCGCTACCGCCTAATCGACAACGTCTACGAAGAGTGGCTCGACCGAGTCGCCGAGCTCGTCCGCGCCGCTGGGGGCTCCCCCGCGCCGTCCTTCTCGCTGCACCGCGCCCCGCCCTGCGCGGGCAATGAAGCTCCTGGGGCGCCTCTGCCGCCTCCCCCTCAAGAAGGCATGCGGCCCCTGGGTGGGGCCCGCTCCGTCAGGCACCAGCGTGGCAGGTGCAGAGGTGCCAAGAAGTCCCTCGCCCTCGAGAAGCTGCCCAAGCGCTCCCTGCTCCAGCATGTCAAGACCCCGTGCTGCTCCCAGCTGCAGCGCATGGGGACCCACAGGACCAAGCTCTTCGTCGCCCAAGGCCTCCTGTGGCCACAGCGGGCTGCCACGCCTTCACCACCAAGCTGCGCAACGTCGCGTGGCCCGGCAAGTTCAAGCCAGACCTACCTCCTCGCACGACGGCATGGCTGACCTTGCAGAGTTCCTCCAGCTCTACGAGCTGGGCATCGAGGCTGCCAACGGAGACGAGAAGGTCATGGCAAACTGGTTTCCCATGGCGCTCAAGGACGGGGCCCGCACCTGGCTCCTGAATCTGGCTCCAGGCACGATCTCCTCCTGGGACGAGATGCATGCCCGCTTCATCGCCAACTTCCAGGGTACTCGCGACCGGCCACCCGCCGTGAGCGACATGCACCGTATCAAGCAGCAACCAAGGGAAACCCTGCAGAAGTACATCCAGCGCTTCAACAACGCGCGCCTCAAGATCCCCAAGGTAACGGAGCAGGCCATCATCTCAGCCTTCTCCGACAGCGTGCGCGATGTCAAGATGAAGGAGGAGCTGGCGATGCATGAAGACCTGTGCACCTCCTTGGAGCTGTTCAACTTGGCGACCAAGTGCGCCAGGACTGAGGAAGGACGCCTCTCCCTCCTCAAGCTGCCTGCCGCAGACCCAGAAGAGAAGAAGCCCAAGGCCAAGGACGTGAAGCGCAAGGGGGCTGCCGTGCTCGCGGCAGAGACAGACACCAAGAAGGGCAGAGATCAGCCCGAATCCTCCAAGGGCAGTCGGTACTGCGTGTACCACGACCTCCACACCCACAACACCAATGAATTCCAAGAGCTCCGGGCCGTGCGTGAAGGAAGGGTCGGCCGATGTCCCGACCGCAGCGACCGGGCCTACGGCCGAGGAGGAGGAAGGAACACAGGACACTGGGAAGACCGCGGCCCATGCCAAGGGTGGCACGACCAACCTCGCGAGGATCGCTGGCAGGACCCGCCTCGCGAGGGAGGCTGGAGGGA
This sequence comes from Triticum dicoccoides, assembly GCF_002162155.2. NCBI lineage: Eukaryota > Viridiplantae > Streptophyta > Magnoliopsida > Poales > Poaceae > Triticum > Triticum dicoccoides. Next base: position 199,667,148 of record NC_041389.1, on the reverse strand, counting down.
TCAGCCTCGCGAGGATCGCCCGCAAGGGAACGTAGGCCTCCCTCCGCTGCCGCCGCAGCCAAGGAGAAATGAAGACCGTCATCAGGACGAGGGGGCTGGGGGCTTCCAGGAACCACGTTCAATCGCCTGCATCCTGGGCGGAGCTCAAGCCCCAGCCTCTTAGCGCATCTTCAAGCAGTTCGCCCGCGAAGTGAATGCAGTCCTCCCCAAGCTCGAGGCCACGTGCCCTCTCAGGTGGTTGGCATGCGCCATCACGTTCAGCTCAGGGGATCAGCTCAAGTGTGCGGCCACAGCCGGAGTTCTCCCGATGCTTTGTTCCCCAATCATCAGCAACGTGCTAGTCACCAGGACCCTCATCGACGGCAGGGCAGGGCTCAACGTCCTGTCCGTGGAAATGTTCAACAATCTCCAAGTGCCCTACAATCAGCTTCAGCCAACCAAGCCTTTCTCCGGAGTCACCGACGGCTCCACGGTCCCGATTGGGCAGGTCCGCCTCCCTGTCACCTTCGGGGCACGCGAAAACTACCGCACCGAGCTCATCGACTTCGACGTCGCCCACATTCGCCTGCCATACAACGCCATCCTCGGGTACCCGGCGATGGCCAAGTTCATGGCCGTAACCCACCACGGCTACAATGTCCTCAAGATGCCAGGAAGTGGCGGGGTCATCACGGTGCCCTGCGAAGAGAGAGACGCAGTGTGCTCCCTAGAGCGAGCCTTTCAGGCCGCATCACTGGAAGACCCGGATCGCGGAAGCAGGAGGCTTCTCGAGGCCGCCCCCAAGAAGAAGAAGACATCATCCGGCCCGGCCCCTCAGGAGGCAGGCGCCTCAGGGCCTGCGCCTACTCAGGGGGAACCTCCTTCCTTCGCATAGGGAAGCGCGCCCGGCGCCCTCCTCAGGCAGGGCTCGGGGGCTCTCCCCTGGAGGGCCGCCGACCTCGCAAAGGTCATGAGGAAGGCGCTTGGCACCACGTGGAGGCGTGTTTCGAAGCACGCTTCCCTCAAGAAGGAGCAAGGCAAGGAGGGCCAAACCCTCAGGAGTTCGTCAGCAAGGCCATTCAAGAGCTACAGGAGTCAAGAGTCATGAGAGGCAGCCACCGCTTACCCGCTGTGGCCCCCCATCCAGGCGAGGATGGTGGGCTGCGCGTCTGCATTGACATACCAGGGCTCAACCAAGCCGCGTCTCAGGAGCGCCTCTGGCCCTCACAAGTGGGACGCTGCGAGGGTCCGCCCCATAGCTACGTTCGCATGCCTTATGGCTTGCCGAACGCAGCTGCCGCGTACCAGCGCCTCATGAGGGCCATCTTGGAGGCTCAAGAGGTTAGGCGTTCCGCAGCCCTGGTGGAGATGGAGATGGTCCGCGAGGAGCCACCAGCGCCTCCGGAGCCTCCCGAGGCCCCTGGGCCTGGGGGCTCGTGAGGATTGGCTCCCGCGGCCCACCGAGTCTGCTACACCAACACCCCTTCGTCCCTAACATCATCAGGTGACATCTTTCAAGTTTCATTTCCAGCTGGGAGCGCCCTCAGGGCCGCATTATTCCCAGGCTGGGTGGGTCCGTCCCTGCGGCGTGTATCCCTTTTATTTCATGTTCTTAGCTTACTTTATTGGGGACGCCCCTCGGGCTGCATCATCCCCAAGTCGCTCGGGTCTGACCCAGCGGCGTGTACCCTTCTTGCATTTATCTTAGGGCCATGCTTTCGACCCACCATGCTTGTTATTTGGTGCCTGTCCGTGGCACCTCTTCTTCCTGGATGTCGCAAGCTTGCACGTTAAAGGGGGGTACCTGAGCATCGTGACTCAGGGCTCCTACCAGCTCTCCAGCCCTCACCCTCTGGTCTTGTCCATGGCATCGCAACATGGCATACCAGCGACGGCTGAGACTAGCTCGAGGGCCGGGACCCGAGGACGTAGAGTTTCGACATCTAACCAAGCTTGCACGTTAAAGGGGGGGTACCTGAGCATCACGACTCAGGGATCCTACCAGCTCTCCAGCCCTCACCCTCTGGTCTTGTCCATGGCATCGTGACCTGGCATGCCAGCGGCGACTGAGACTAGCTCGAGAGCCGGGACCCGAGGACATAGAGCACCGGCATCTAGCCAAATTTGCAGGAACACACTCCAAGATAAGGCCCAGTGCCAGGCACAACCCACCTTGGGGTAGGGCCCCATGAGTCCCGCGCTGGCTCATGGGTGCCCCAACACACCTCGCCAGGCCTTTCGTGCCTCGTCGCCTCTCCAAAGTAACTAACGGCTAACTGTCGGTTGTCACGGCGAACTCTCGTCCCTTCTGTGATGAGCCTGTAGGGTCCCTCCAAGGAGCATCGTCAGGCGAGGCCCTCATGGTGTCTTCTTCACTCTCGTCCGCGCAAACCGCTTGCACGTTAAAGGGGGGGGGTACCTGAGCATCGCGACTCAGGGCTCCTACTGGCTCTCCAGCCCTCACCCTCTGGCCTTGTCCACGGCATCGCGACCTGGCATACCAGCGACGGCTGAGACTCGCTCGAGGGCCGGGACCCGAGGACGTAGAGCAGAAAGGGGAGCGAAGGCGAGAGGGGAGAAGCACGCGAGGACCTTGCCAAGCAACCCCTCGCCGGCCAAGGCACGGACCTAGCATCGCAACAGGAAGCATTTCCTTACCCTCGAGATAAGTCGCTCTCCAGAAACATTAGTTATCGCAGCACCATCCCCGCACCTAATGCAATCCTGTGTAAGCAACATTGCTCTCCTTTCTCATCGAATGATGGCTGCTTGAGTGCTAAGGGGGACCTCCTGAGCATCGTGACTCAGGGGCTCTTACCAGACCTCGGGCCACTCACCTCCTGGCCTTGACCACGGCATCGCGACCTGGCATACCAGCGACGGCTGAAGCCGCCTTGGGACTGGGACCTGTCGGCGCAGAGCATCAAGCCCTCACGAGGTCTGAAAGGAAGAAACTAAGCTAAGACGGAATAAGCATCTCGCACTGCTTCACAATGAGGATCATATTGACAAACGGAGCTACAAACATCTTACAAGCCCCCGCGGGGTATATTCTTGGCTCCTCGCAGGAACAAAAGACGCGAATCCTAGGGAGTCCTAGCTACAGGGACCATCGCGGCAGACGCCATCATCAACAGTGGGCCGTCCAGCACCGGCGCCAACCCCATCCAGATCGGGGGCGCCGACGGCCTAACGAGCCCGCCCTGCTCCGGGAGCGGCGCAGGCTCGCGGCTCATAGCTGTCGTCGCTCGTCTCCGGAGTCGCGAAGAGCTCGGCGGAGTCACTGGATCCTCCGGTGCCCCCATCGCATGAGGATCTGCCAAGGGAGTGGTTGGCCGGCCTCTGCCTCGCCGCTGCAGGGTCCCGACCGCCTCTTCCAGGGCAACAGTCCAGCCAGCGACCCTCCGCATCGAAGACCTTGAAGGACATCACCGAAGCACCCTCGTACTCCAGATGGATCGCGAGGGCGCCCCTTGTCCTGCAGACCCGGGTGACCTCGCCCCAGCCTCGAGTCATGAAGACCTCGCCCGGGGCAACGACCGCGACCTCTGCCCCGGTCGCGAGGGTGCTGCAGCCGGCATGCTACAGCCAAAGCCCCAGGGGTTCCCCCTGCAGGATGACGAAGGCGAAGAAAGGGGGAAGGCGAATCCAAGACTTAGGAGGCGTGGCAGCGTGAAGCACGAACTCTCAGGAGGAGCCTTCAGCGTGGACTCCCGGCCGGCGCCGACGGCGGCGCCGCCCGTGGCGTTCGGCGTCGACTGCTTTAGAGCCCCCGATATGGGCGTACAAGGGAAGTGGGAACCCTGGTGGTGGCCGCTCACACCAGGGCCTCGGCACTTCCTAGCGGGCGCCCTCACCCCAATGGCAGAGGGCAGGCCGTTTCTTTGGTGGAAGCGGGTCAGGATCCTCTTGGGGAGCCTTTCCCTTCTCTGCCGCGGAGAACCGGCGGATCGGAGCCATTGAAGCAAGACGGAGCAAGGACCAGGAAGAAGGAGAAGCGAGGAGAGATAGACTAGAAGGGCACGCACCGTTTCGTACTTATAGCCGGCGAAGGCCAAACGTCGACCTCCACGATCACAGGTAATCATGACCCGCTTTGCATGCAGGGACTTGTCGAATCCGTGCAGTTGCCGAGGCGTCATGGGGAAGCGGAGGCGCCCACGTCCAATCAACCGCCACGCGGCGCCCAAGGCTGCAGGCTGTTAGGGCCTGCGACGCTTCGCACTTGCCCTTTCGCCTCTCTGCTCAGCCAAGTCCGGGCGTGCCGTGGGCCAGGGGGCTACTGTCGGCGTTCTGGGAACGGGGTTCCCCAGACTTGCCTGCCTGCAGCCTGCGGCGTGGCTCAAAGGGGGCCTAGCGCGGCCCATCCTCATCAACACAAGCTCAAGACCCTCGCGAGGGGCCAAGCCTCGCGGGGCGGACGACAAGGAGCTTCCTCAGGCACGGCCTCATCAGGCTCGCTCACGAGGAGGCGGAGAGTTCAAGGCGGGGTACCTCGCGAGGTGCCCATGACGCAAGCCATGACGACCAAGGGCGCCAGTCGGGCGCCAGCCCGCGCAGTGTCCTCCTTTCCTCTTTGGTGCAAAGGGAGCAAGCGCAGGCGAGAGCATCAAGCAAAGGCATCCATTTCAGTGCAACAAGACCAAGACCAGCCCAACGGCAGGGAGGAAGTCATTGTGGAGCCCAAGCAGGCATCACCACCAGAACCTTTGACAGGCGAGGACCAACTTTAGTCAGGATAGGTGTACCCGCTGTTCCCCTTCAAAATGGCCAATTGTTGGCGCCCTTCCCGCTCAATATTTGGGGAGAGGCCCAGGGCCTTTGCCTATAAATAGGACTAGCCACCCCCAGGGTAGAGAGGATCGGGTATGAGGAGAGTATCTGGCATACATCTAGAATAGAGAGAGAGAGAGAGAGAGAGAGAGAGAGAGAGACTGAACTCCTCCTAGCAGTTTGTCGCACCAGCCAAGAACAGACCCTCACGAGGCTTTTCTTCCTTGTATTGTTCATCATCAGCCCAAGAGGCAATCCACCACACCACACACTGGAGTAGGGTATTACACCACAATGGTGGCCTAAACCAGTATAAACCCTGTGTCTCTTGTGCTGTTTCTTTCGTAATTTAGATCCAGGCGATTCGGCGAGGAGCAGGTAGGTCGAGGGCGAAATCTCCGCACGCACCCCAGTGTTCGAACCTCAAGGGTCTGTCGGAACCCGAAATCCGACAATAATCATTGGGGGGACCTTCATAATCACTATCATTAATAATAGGTTCTTCAATATTTTCATTCCCCCTAACTCTAGCAAGTTGTTCATCAAGAAATTCACCTAATGGCAAAGTAGTATCACGCAGAGAAGTAGTTTCATCATGCATAGTAGAAGCGGCATCATCAATAACATGCGACATATCAGAATTCATAGCAGTAGTAGGTTTAGGTGTAGCAAGCCTACTAATAACAGAAGGAGAATCTAGTGCCAGGCTAGATGGCAGTTCCTTACCTCCCCTCGTAGTTGAGGGCAAAATCTTGGTTTTAGCGTCTTTCAAGTTCTTCATAGTGATCAACAGATATAAATCCCAAGTGACTCAGAGAATAGAGCTATGCTCCCCGGCAACGGCGCCAGAAATTAGTCTTGATAACCCACAAGTATAGGGGATCGCAACAGCTTTTGACGGTAGAGTATTCAACCCAAATTTATTAATTCGACACAAGGGGAGCCAAAGAATATTCTTGAGTATTAGCAGTTGAGTTGTCAATTCAACCACACCTGGATAACTTAGTATCTGCAGCAAAGTATTTAGTAGCAAAAGTGGTATGATAATAAAGGTAGCGGTAGCAAAAGTAAAGATAAATGTTTTTGGGTTTTTGTAGTAGTTGTAACAGTAGCAACGGAAAAGTAAATAAGCGAAGAACAATATATGAAAAGCTCGTAGGAAATGGATTAGTGATGGATAATTATGCCGGATGCGATTCCTCATGCAATAGTTATAACATAGGGTGATATAGAAGTAGCTCCAGTTCATCAATGTAATGTAGGCATGTATTCCGTAAATAGTCATACGTGCTTATGGAAAAGAACTTGTATGACATCTTTTGTCCTACCCTCCCGTGTTCAGCGGGGTCCTAGCGGAAACTAAGGGATATTATGGCCTCCTTTTAATAGAGAACCGGAACAAAGCATTAGCACATAGTGAATACATGAACTCCTCAAACTATGGTCATCACCGAGAAGTTTCCCGATTATTGTAACTTCGGGGTTGTCGGATCATAACACATAATAGGTGACTATAGACTTGCAAGATAGGATCAAGAACACACATATATTCATGAAAACATAATAGGTTCAGATCTGAAATCATGGCACTCGGGCCCTAGTGACAAGCATTAAGCATAGCAAAGTCATAGCAACATCAATCTCAGAACATAGTGGATACTAGCGATCAAACCCTAACAAAACTAACTTGATTACATGGTAAATCTCATCCAACCCATCACCGTCCAGCAAGCCTATGATTGAATTACTCACGCACGGCGGTGAGCATCATGAAATTGGTTATGGAGGATGGTTGATGATGACGACGGCGACGAATCCCCCTCTCCGGAGCCCCGAACGGACTCCAGATCAGCCCTCCCGAGAGAGATTAGGGCTTGGCGGCGGCTCCATGTCGTAAAACGCGATGAAACTTTTTTCTGATTTTTTCCCTGAACGTGAATATATGGAGTTGGAGTTGAGGTCGGTGGAGGTCCAAGGGGCCCACAAGATAGGAGGCCGCGCCCTGGGGGGGGGGGGCGCCCCCTGTCTCGTGGACAGGCTGTGGGGCCCCTGGCATTAATTCTTTCGCCAAAAATTCTTATTAATTCCAAAAAGTGCCTCCGTGGATTTCCAGGACATTCTGAGAACTTTTCTTTTCTACACATAAAACAACATCATGGCAGTTCTGCTAAAAACAGCGTCAGTTCGGGTTAGTTTCATTCAAATCATGCAACTTAGAGTCCAAAACAAGGGCAAAAGTGTTTGGAAAAGTAGATACGTTGGAGACGTATCAAAGAGTGATACGCAGTTCTGTTTCTTCGAGGACCAACAGACCAAAGATCGTCCGAGGAAATGACAGGTGCCTGATGTTGACTTGCGATCCACACGATCACCAGCATAGTCAGAGTCTGAATATCCAATGAGATCAAACGAAGAGCCCTTGGGATACCATAATCCAAGTGTTGGTGTGTCAACTAAGTATTGAAGAATATGCTTCACAGCCTTATGGTGTGATTCCTTCGGTGTAGCTTGAAATCGGGCACACATGCAAACACTAAGCATAATATCCGGCCTGGATGCACATAGGTACAATAAAGAGCCAATCATGGAGCGGTATACCTTTTGATTGAAGTCTTTACCATTTTCATCAGTGCATAGATGGCCATTTGTGGGCATTGGAATTTTGACCCCTTTGCAATCTTGCATGCCGAATTTCCTCAATACGTCCTTGAGGTATTTCTCCTGATATATGAATATCCCATTGCGCTATTGACGAATTTGAAGACCTAAAAAGAATTTCAGTTCTCCCATCATAGACATTGGATATTATTCACTCATCATATAGGCAAATTCATCACTATATCATTGGTTAGTACAGCCAAAAATGATATCATCAACATATATTTGGCACACAAACAATTCACCATCATAAGATTTAGTGAAAAGAGTTGGGTCGAGTGAATCGGGTTTGAAGCCTTTCTTCATGAGGAATTCCTTCAAAGTATCATACCACGCCCGAGGGGCCTGCTTGAGGCCATACAGGGCCTTGTTGAGTTTGAAGACTTTGTTAGGATTCTTTGGATCTTCAAAACCTGGGGGTTGAGCAACATATACTTCTTCCCAAGCTTACCATTGAGGAATGCACTTTTCACATCCATTTGTTGTAAGATAATATCATGATGGTTAGCATAAGCAAGTAATATGCAAATGGCCTCAAGTCTAGCAACAGGTGCAAAAGTTTCATCGAAGTCAATTCCTTCAACATATGTGTAGCCTTGAGCTACAAGTCGTGCCTTATTCCTCACAACAAGGCCATTTTCATCTTGCTTGTTGCGGTACATCCACTTTGTGCCAATAATGTTGTGCTTGCGAGGATCTGGATGTTTGACCAGCTCCCAGACGTTGTTGAGCTCGAACTGATGTAATTCTTCTTGCATAGCTTGAATCCACTCAGGCTCTAGAAATGCTTCATCTACCTTAGTAGGCTCTGTGATAGAGACAAAAGCAAAGTGACCATAAAAGTTAGACAAATGTGAAGCTTTTGAGCATGTGAGAGGACCTGGTGCTTCAATGTCATCGATGATCTTCTCGATTTGCACTTCGTTAGCAATACAAGGATGAGCGGGTTGTCTTCGAGGAATTTGATCCGCATTTTCTTTAGGAGCATTTTCCTCAGCACTATTTTCTTTAGGTGCGCCTGCTTGACGTTCATCATGTTTTGGAATGAATTCGTCGGCAGATTATTCGGTGGGAATGACATCCTCAGTAGCTTTGAACTTGATAGAATCCTCAGGTGCTGGTTCATCTATCATAGAAGGTAGGTGCTCTCTTTGTGAGCTATTACTTTCATCGAACTGCACACCTACAGTTTCAACAACCTTGTGAAGAACGTTGTTAAAGACTTTGTAGGTGTGCGAGTCCTTTCCGTAACCAAGCATAAAACCCTCATGTGCTTTCGGTGCAAACTTAGAATTGTGATGAGGATCTCTAATCCAACATTTAGCACCGAAGACTTTGAAGTAACTCACATTGGGGGTCTTGTCAGTGAGGAGTTCATAGGCAGTCTTCTTGAAGAATTTGTGAAGATATACTCTGTTGATGATGTGGCACGCAATATCAATGGCCTCACTCCAGAACTGACGAGGTGTCTTGTATTCATCAAGCATAGTATGAGCCATCTCAACAAGAGTTCTGTTCTTGCGCTCCACGACGCCATTCTGCTGAGGAGTATAAGGAGCAGATAACTCATGAGTAATACCAAGTTCATCAAGATAGTCATCAAGACCGGAATTCTTGAACTCAGTCTCATTGTCACTTCTGATGTGCTTGATCTTCACACCAAAGTTGGTTGAAGCCCTCGAGGAAAATCGTTTGAAGACTTCTTGCACCTCATGTTTGTAAGTGATAATGTGTACCCATGTGTAACGAGAATAATCGTCAACAATAACAAAGACCTATAGAGATGCATCATTTGTAACAGCAGAATAATGATTAGGACCAAAGAGATCCATGTGAAGCAATTCAAATGGTCGAGTGGTAGTCATGATAGTCTTTGCTGGATGCTTGGCCTTGGTCATCTTTCCAGCTTCACAGGCTCTGCATAAGTGATCCTTGAGGAATTTGACATTCTCAATGCCAATGACATGCTTCTTCTTCGCAAGCGTGTGCAAATTCCTCATGCCAGCATGACCAAGTCGTCGATGCCATAGCCAGCCTTCTGAAGCTTTTGCAAGTAGGCATACGGCCGGTTGTGGTCCTGTAGAGAAATAAACAATGTACAAGTCTCCTCTCCTAAAACCTTCGAAGACTTTGGAATTGTCAGCTTCCATGATCACAACGCAATGATATTTGCCAAAGACAACAACCATATCAAGATCACAAAGCATTGAGACAGACATGAGGTTGTATCCTAAGGACTCAACAAGCATGACTTTGTCCATGTGTATGTCCTTAGAGATCGCAACCTTACCTAGACCCAATACCTGATTTTTGCCTTTGTCAGCGAAGATGATATGCTTCAGATGTGATGGTGATAAAGGAGCATCCATCAATAGATTCTTGTCACCAGTCATGTGATTTGTACATCCACTATCGAGGACCCACTCATTGGCTTTGGGTTGATCATCCTGCAGATGAATTAGTGCAACTTACGAACTCATATACTTCATCAGTGAAGAATATGACATCAATATCATCAGATCAATTTCATCAAGCAATAGAACAGATAAATTGGTATGAGGACGTGTGAAATGAAAGTTCATTTCATCATGATTAGCATGCGTCCTATCAGGCACTGTTCAGGTCTCCAGCAAATTCTTCAGACGTTTTGAGCACGTCTAGAGACCTGACCCTGCATAAGAGATTAGTTCTTTTTCTTCACCACCCACATCTGAAGGGGTGGCAAAGAATTCATCACTCTGTGAGCACCACATGATAAAGGTGGCATAGACGCCAGTCCACTTCGTTTCACATAAGAGGGGTTAGGATAAGCATATGAATAAGCAGAGAAATTCTTCGAGGACTTATGAACATAATGATTTGAAGAATAATGCGCATATTCATAGCCCTTAGCTCTACCCTGCGAAACAGAGGGGTTAGCACGATGATGATCAAATGAGAACTTTGATCCTTTTGAGGAATTTGATCCACGTGAGGAATTTGGTCTGTATGAGGACTTGGATCCATAAGAAGAATTTGGTTCATATGAAGAATTTGATCTGGAGTTCCTATTCTTCACAGGTGGTGTCATGAGGACATTCACCTGAAGACTTTCAAGGAAACTTTTGGGAACCCAGATTTTCTTCATAGGTGAACCGTTCCTGCAGTTAGTGCAAACATATCTAGCAAATACTTCACCATTCTGATTTTTGAACAGTTTATAGTTGGAGTCAAATGACTCATCAGAAGAATGAGGAGATTCACATGTAAAGCCAGATAAATTAGATGGATCAACTGGAGGTCCCTTTGTAGCAACCCATGAGGTTTTGGGGTACTGCTTAGGCTTCCAATATGTTCCATCAGCATTGAGTTTCCTCTCAAAGGCAATACCCTCTTTCCTAGGGTTTCTGTTGATGATCTGCTTTTTGAGCACATCACAAAGAGTCTGATGCCCTTTAAGGCTTTTGTACATGCCTGTCATGTACAATTCCTTTAGCCCTGCATCATCAGTGATACTTGCATTGTCCTCAGATGAGGAATTAGTGATAGCAGAGACAAATGAAGAATTTGTAGCATTAGAAGCATTTGAACATTCAGGTGAAGAATTCGCAGTTTCACGTTCAATGCACTTCAGACATGGAGGAACAAATTCTTCCTGAGTAGCGCTGATTTGTTGAGCAAGTAATGAATCGTGCTCCTTCTTAAGATCTTCATAATCCACTCTTAGCTTTTTGAGATCTTGCTTTCTTTGAACAAATTCATAAGAAAGCTTCTCGTGATCAGATAAGAGAGTGTTATGATGACCTTGAAGATTGTCAAACTTGTACTGAAGTCTCTGAAGATTTTCAGTCAAGGTTTTGGTGCGATCCATTTCTTCACCCAACATATCATCACTTTTATCTAGCATGTTTCAACCTTTTCAAAAGCCTTTTGTTGTTCACAGCAATCTTAGCAAGTTTAGAGTAGCTGGGCTTGAGGTTTTCATCAGAATCATCTTCACTAGATTCAGAGGAGGTGTATTTAGTTACCTTGGCACCCTTTGCCAAGAAGCAATAGGTGGGAGCGTAGTCATCATTGCCTTCATCAGCTTTGTTGGTGAATCCATTTTCTTCAGAGTTGAAGATAGACTTGCTGACGAATGCAGTAGCGAGAGCTAAGCTCGCCACGCCAAACTCGGACTCCTTAGATGCCTCCTCGTCCTCATGTTCCTCAGATTCAGCTTCAGAGTCCATTTCCTTGCCAATGAATGCCCGAGCCTTCTTGGAGCTGCTCTTCTTGTAAGATGAAGACTTCGAAGATTTTGATGATGAAGACTTTGATGATTTCTTCTTCTTCTTTGTGTCATTGCTACGTCTTGAGCTTGCGTTGGTTTTCCTTGAAGAGGAAAGGGTGATGCAGCAATAGTAGCGTAAGTATTTCCCTCAGTTTTTGAGAACCAAGGTATCAATCCAGTAGGAGGCTCCTCAAAAGTCCCACGCACCTACACAAACAAACAAAGAACTCGCAACCAACGCAATAAAGGGGTTGTCAATCCCTTCACGGCCACTTGCGAAAGTGATATCTAATAAAGATAGTAAGAAAAGATAAATGTATTTTTGGTATTTTATAATATAGATGCAGAAAGTAAAGATGCAAATAAAAGTAGATTGGAAACAAATATTATAAGAGATAGACCCGGGGGCCATAGGTTTCACTAGTGGCTTCTCTCAAGATAGCATAAGTATTACGGTGGGTGAACAAATTACTGTCGAGCAATTGATAGAAAAGCGAATAATTATGAGATTATCTAGGCATGATCATGTATATAGGCATCACTTCCGCAACAAGTAGACCGACTCCTGCCTGCATCTACTACTATTACTCCACACATCGACCAACTCCTGCCTGCATCTAGAGTATTAAGTTCATAAGAACAGAGTAACGCATTAAGCAAGATGACATGATGTAGAGGGATAAACTCAAGCAATATGATATAAACCCCATCTTGTTATCCTCGATGGCAACAATACAATACGTGCCTTGCAACCCTTTCTGTCACTGGGTAAGGACAGCGCAAGATTGAACCCAAAGCTAAGCACTTCTCCCATGGCAAGAAAGATCAATCTAGTAGGCCAAACCAAACTGATAATTCGAAGAGACTTGCAAAGATAACTCAATAATACATAAAAGAATTCAGAGAAGATTCAAATATTATTCATAGATAAACTTGATCATAAACCCACAATTCATTGGATCTTGACAAACACACCGCAAAAAGAGTTTACATCGAATAGATCTCCACAAGAGAGGGGGAGAACATTGTATTGAGATCCAAAAAGAGAGAATAAGCCATCTAGCTAATAACTATGGACCCGTAGGGTCTGTGGTAAACTACTCACAACTCATCGGAGGGGTAAGGATGTTGATGTAGAAGCCCTCCATGGTCGATTCCCCCTCTGGCAGAGTGCCGGCGAAGGCTCCAAGATGAGATCTCGCGGATACAGAAGGTTACCGTAGTGGAAATTGTGTCTCATTGTCTCCCTGGATGTTTTCGGGGTACGTAGGCTTATATAGGAGGAAGAAGTACGTCGGTGGACGCTCGAGGGGCCCACGAGACAGGGGGCGCGCCCTCCTATCTCATGGCTACCTCGGCTGCTTCTTGACTTGCACTCCAAGTCCTTTGGATCACGTTCGTTCCAAAAATCACGCTCCCGAAGGTTTCATTCTGTTTGGACTCCGTTTGTTATTCCTTTTCTTTGAAATGCTGAAATAGGCAAAAAACAGCAATACGGGCTGGGCCTCCGGTTAGTAGGTTAGTCCGAAAAATGATATAAATGTGTAAAATAAAGCCCATAAACATCCAAAAGGGGTAATATAATAGCATGGAACAATCAAAAATAATAGATACGTTGGAGACGTATCAAGCATCCCGAAGCTTAATTCCTGCTCGTCCTCGAGTAGGTAAATGATAAAAAAGAGAATTTTTGATGTGGAATGCTACCTAGCATAATTCTCAATGTAATTTTCTTTATTGTGGCATGAATGTTCAGATCCAAATGATTCAAAATAAAATTCATATTGATAAAAGAAATAGTAACACTTCAAGCATACTAATCAAAGTAATCATGTCTTCTCAAAATAACATGGCAAAAGAAAGTTCATCCCTACAAAATCATATAGTTAGGCTATGCTTCATTTTTGTCACACAAAGATGTTCCCAACTTCTATACCCCCGATGACAAGCCAAGCAATTATTTTATACTTAAATAATCTCAAACTTTTTCAACCTTCACGCAATACATGAGCGTGAGCCATGGATATAGCACTATGGGTGGAATAGAATATGATGATGGGGATTGTGTGGAGAAGACAAAAAAGGAGAAAGTCTCACATTGACGAGGATAATCAACGGGCTATGGAGATGCCCATCAATTGATGTCAACATGAGGAGTAGGGATTGCCATGCAACGGATGCACTAGAGCTATAAATGAATGCTCAACAAAAGAAAACTAGTGGGTGTGCATCCAACTTGCTTGCTCACGAAGACCTAGGGCATTTGAGGAAGCCCATCGTAGGAATATACAAGCCAAGTTCTATAATGAAAAATTCCCACTAGTATGAAAAAGACAACTTATGAGACTCACTATATGAAAAACATGGTGCTACTTTGAAGCACAATAACTATGGACCCGAAGGTCTGTGGTAAACTACTCACAACTCATCGGAGAGGCTATGGTGTTGATGTAGAAGCCCTCCATGGTCGATTCCCCCTCCGGCGGAGCGCCGACGAAGGCTCCAAGATTGGATCTCGCGGATACAGAAGGTCGCGGCAGTGGAATTAGGTTTTCATGGTGCTCTTGGATGTTTTCAGGGTACGTAGATATATATAGGAGGAAGAAGTAGGTCGCTGGAGCCACGAGGGGCCCACGAGGGTGGGGGGCACGCCCACCCCCCTAGGGCGCGCCTGGAACCCTCGTGGCCACCTCGGCTGCTACTTGACGTCCACTCGAAGTCTCCTGGTTTGCATTTGTTCCAAAAAGATCGCTCCCGAAGGTTTCATTCCATTTGGACTCCGTTTGATATTCCTTTTCTTCGAAACAGTGAAATAGGCAAAAAAACAGCAATTCGGGTTGGGCCTCCGGTTAGTAGGCTAGTCCCAAAAATGATATAAAAGTGTAAAGTAAAGCCCATAACATCCAAAACGGGTAATATAATAGCATGTAACAATCAAAAATTATAGATATGTTGGAGACGTATCAATAAGCTGACGCCGCAAATACTAAGCCGCAACTATTTTCCATTGTAATTTGATTAATACGTCAAGGCGTATTTGTACAAGTAATGCGATAAGCAAATAAGGCTATTTGACATGCCATGACCAAGGGCGAGCTGCGTGCGGGTATTTAAAACAGGTATAGCGATCATTAGCAGAGACCACCTGGGGATTCCCTTGTACATCAAAGCTCCTTGCCTTCTTGGTGTATCCATCCCTTGATAGGTTCGATGATCAGGTTATCAGAAAAGCCTCGGGAAGAGAAGAACCTAAAAGGAAAAAGAAAAAGTGAAGGTATATGGATCCAGGGCGGTTGAGCCGCCTTACGGACCACGGTCTAGTTGTGCCTCTGTCCATGCCCATGGTATTTTGAGTGCGTAGTTATGTACGCGCGGCACAAATGTCACCACTTGATTGGGACTGGGACGGAGGCCGGATTGCTAGTCAACCTCTGGACGAGCTGGACAGTCCTGCTGCAGAGTAGTTCAGACTCGCTTGACGGTGTCCGGGAGCTTTATTGCCGAATTGAGGTTCTGCCTAAAAAGGCTACTCTATACTTCTACTACAAGGGCCGCGGTGTGCTCTTCAGTACGGAGGGAGCGTTCCGTATTTCCGTTGACCGTTATTACACTGCATGGTCTGAGCATCTTGAGCTTGAGGTAGGCATAGTGCAGCACCGCATTGAATCGAGCGAATGCGGTTCGTCTGAGCAGTGCATGATAGCCACTGCGGAAGGGGACGATATCGAAGATCAATTCTTCGCTTCACAAATTATCCGGGGATCCGAAGACCACTTCCAGTGTGATTGAGCCCGTACAACAGGCCTCTACACCTAGTATGACACCTATAAAGGTGATTTTGTGGGCTTGATACTTGAGGGATCGATTCCCACTTTGCACACTGTATCCTAATAGAGAAGGTTCAGGCTGCTGCCATCGTCCATGAGGACTCGCCTAAGGTGGAATCCATCAATAATTGGGTCAAGGACCAGTGCGGCTGAACCGCCATGACAGATACTGGTCGGATGGTCCCTGCGATCGAAGGTGATCGGACAGGACGACCATGGGTTGAACTTTGGGGCGACTGGCTCCATCGCGTAGACGTCCCTGAGTGCATGCTTGCGCTCCCTCTTGGGGATATGGGTGGCGTTTATCATGTTCACCGTTTTGACTTGGGGGGGGGGGGGTTCTGTCCCCCTGTGTTCGGTGGTCGGGGTTCCTCATCATCGTCATCGCTTTGCGACCCTTTCTCCTTATTCTCGGTGTTTAACTTGCCGACCTATTTGAAGACCCAACATTCCCTGTTGCTATGATTGGTTGGTTTATCAGGAGTGCCATGGATTTGGCATGGCCGATCTAGTATGTGGTCCAGACTGGACGGGACCGGATTATTTCTCTTAAATGGCTTCTTCCACTGACCGGACTTAGAGCCACTGAATCCGGCGTTGACCGCCGTGTCTTCGGTGTTATCACCGTTGTTTCGACACTTATGTCTATTGCGTCGGGGCTTGCCGTTGCTGTTTCTGGCTTCAGAAGTGCCAGGTTCGCTTGTATTGTTATTGCTACGGGCTAGCCAGCTATCTTCGCCCGCACAGAAGCGGGTCATGAGTGTCGTAAGGGCTTACATTGACTTCGGTTTTTCCTGGCCGAGGTGTCTGGTCAGCCATTCGTTGCAGATGCTGTGCTTAAAGGCCGCTAGGGCTTCGGCATCCGGACAGCCGACGATCTGGTTCTTTTTAGTTAAGAACCTAGTCCAGAATTTCTTGGCTGACTCTCCGGGCTGTTGGATTATGTGACTTAAGTCATCGGCATCCGGAGGTCGGACATATGTGCCTTGTAAGTTGTCGAGGAAGGCGTCCTCCAAGTCCTCCCAGCTGCCAATGGAGTTTTCGGTCAGACTGTTCAACCAGTACCTAGCTGGTCCCTTGAGTTTGAGCGGGAGGTATTTGATGGTGTGAAGATCATCACCGCGGGCCATATGAATATGGAGAAGAAAGTTTTCGGTCCATACCGCGGGGTCTATTGTGCCATCATATGATTCAATGTTCATGGGTTTAAACCCTTCTGGGAAATTATGTCCCATTACTTCGTCAGTGAAGCAAAGGGGGTGTGCGGCGCCTCTATATCGGGCCAAGTCATGACGTAGATCGGATGGAGTTCCTCTGCGGTTTTCGGCCCGGACATGATTACGTTCGTCATGTTTAGCCGGATGGCCATCGTCGCGCATCGGGGCACGCCCCCGTGATCCATAGATTTATCTTGTCTGACCTGCTCTTTTTTCCAAATCGCGCCGCAGGTCAGGTGTATTCCCCGAGCTGTTGTATTTCTATCTGTTCAGCGAGGCAGTGTGGGCTGGTGTTCGGCTCGAGGTGCTGCTTTGTCCCAGCCACGCGGTGGTCGGTCTGCCGCATTGTACCTTGGTAGGACGGGCTCCAGCGCCTCGTCATCGACCTGTGGTAACAGTTTACGCTTCGGGTAGCTTTTGGTTGGGCGCTCGAGGCCATATTCCTCGGCTGCCAGGACATTAGTCCATCTTTCATTGAGCAGATCTTGATCAGCTTGAAATTGTTGCTGCTTCTTTTTCAGGCTTCTTGCAGTGGCAATTAGCTGACGCTTAAAGCGTTCTTGTTGGCCGGGCTCCTCAGGCATGATGAAATCTTCGTCGCCGAGGCTCACCTCATCCTCGGAGAGCGGAAGGTAGTTGTTATCCTCCGAGTCTTCGTTCATGGCCTGTTCGCCAGGGCTGACTCGCACATCCTCCCGTTCCTCCTGCTTGGAGGTTGGCTCAACGGGGTCTTCATTGTTTTCGGCATCATCGAGAGTGTTATTTTCTCCTGTGACGCTATTGCTATTTTTACTACGGCATGGCTTAGAGCGGCGTCGCTGACGTCGGCGCTTTGGCTGTGTCTCAAGAGGTTTATCCTCGACTGGATTTTCATTGCCGCCGTTGTTTTCTTTGGGTGTATCCACCATGTATATGTCGTATGAGGAGGTGGTTGTCCAAACCCCTGTATGCGGTGGTTCCTGCTCCTCTCCGGCATCGTCGTCCATAATGCAATGTCTTTAGAGTCATAATCCAGCATGTCGGTTAAGTCGTCGACAGTGGCTATGAAGTGGGTGGTGGGTGGGACACAAAGTTCTTCGTCGTCCGCTTCCCACTCGAGCCGGACATAGTTCGGCCGAGAGTTCCCTGACAAGGAGAGGGATTTTAACAAGCTTAACATGTCGCCAAAAGGCGAGTGCTGGAAGCTGTCCGCGGAGCTAAACTCCAAGACTGACGCCCAATCAGGTTCGATGGACGCGGATGCACGCGGTCCGGAACCCATGGCCGGAGACGAGTCCGAGGTTCCGGTGACACAAGCCCAGCTTCATGTTGGGTCTGTGTGCGGCTTGAGCGCCGCCGAGTCTGCGGCCTCCGTGGCGGGGTTAAGCTTCCCGTCTTCAGAAGACGCAGTCCGCCCCGGCTCTAGGGCCAGGGCGGTCACAAGTGCTATCTCCTACATGTGGCCCAATGACAGATCTAGGTCATGTTCATCACGGTGGCCAGTGAAATCATGGCACTCGGGCCCTAGTGACAAGCATTAAGCATAGCAAAGTCATAGCAACATCAATCTCAGAACATAGTGGATACTAGGGATCAAACCCTAACAAAACTAACTTGATTACATGGTAAATCTCATCCAACCCATCACTCTCCAGCAAGCCTACAATGGAATTACTCACGCACGGCAGTGAGCATCATGAAATTGGTGATTGAGGATGGTTGATGATGACGACGGTGACGAATCCCCCTCTCCGGAGCCCCGAACAGACTCCAGATCAGCCCTCCCGAGAGAGATTAGGGCTTGGCGGTGGCTCCGTGTTGTGAAACGCGATGAAACTTTCTCTCTGATTTTTTTCTCCCTGAATGTGAATATATGGAGTTGGAGTTGAGGTCGGTGGAGGTCCAGGGGCCCCACGAGATAGGGGGGCGGGCCCTACAGGGGGGCGCCCCCCTATCTCGTGGACAGGCCCTGGGCCCCCTAGTATATTTCTTTTGCCCAGAAATTCTTATTAATTCCAAAAAGTGCCTCCGTGGATTTTCAGGACATTCCGAGAACTTTTCTTTTCTACACATAAAAAAACATCATGGCAGTTCTGCTGAAAACAGCATCAGTTCGGGTTAGTTTCATTCAAATCATGCAAGTTAGAGTCCAAAACAAGGGCAAAAGTTTTTGGAAAAGTAGATACGTTGGAGACGTATCAACTCCCCCAAGCTTAAACCTTTGCTTGTCCTCAAGCAATTCAGTTGATAAACTGAAAGTGATAAAGAAAAACTTTTACAAACTCTGTTTGCTCTTGTTGTTGTAACATGAAAAGCCAGCATTCAAGTTTCAGCAAATATTATGAACTAACCATACTAACAATAACGCCTCGGTCTCACAATTACTCATATCAATTACATAATCACACTACAAAAAAAAATACACTTCCGTGATGATACGTGTTTGTCACAGTAGGTGGCGTTTTTTGTCATGCATGTACATCCATGACAAATTTATGACAGAATCAAGATAGTCATACCTGTGCTGTCGTAGAAGTGTTCCATGACATTACCAAAATTATCATCACGAAAGTGTCCACTTCCATGACGATAAATCGCGCGTCACATAAGTGCTTTGGTCAAGGGTGACCGAGACGTGGCATCCTCTGTAACGGAACGCCGTTAAGCTATCGGGTCGGGTTTTGGATCCGATAACCCGTTAACAACCCCGACCAATGGGGATTTTCCACGTGTAAAATCATCATTGGCTGGAGGAAACACGTGTCGGCTCACCGTTGGGACACATGTCATCCACTCATTGGACAGTAGGCGCCTATGATATGTCGACACGTGCACGGCCCAACAGAGGCCCATTCCTGTGACCGACACGTGTCAAAAGGTGGCGGGCTGGCCCATGTAAAGCCTGTTAATGGCCTGTTCGCATATAGCCTATTTACAGCCCGCTAACCCAAGGCCCGTTACGCCCTATCCGAATTAGGCCCAGTAGCGTCATCTGGGCCACCCAATATGATTCCAGCCCGTTTTCACTTCTGGCCCATGTATGGCCCATGACGTCTTTCGGCCCATATGAGGCCCTATGTAACTCTTGGCCTATTAATGGCCTGTGGTGAAACTGGCCCGTAATGAACAATGTATTACTTTACACCCATTAACGGCCCGTGGTGAAACTGGCCCGTAATGAACAGTGTATCACTTTATACCCATTAAGGGCCCATTATTCCGTTGGGCCGTTTCCATCCCATGTTATCTTTCGGCCTTCTCAGAGCCCATTTATTCTTGGGCTCATTTCCAGCATTCGTTTACTTACAGCTCATTACTGTCATTTTCTGCTTATGGGCCAAATTCAGCCCGTGGTTACAGTCGGCCCATTTGTGGTCCGTTAACACATTGGGCCGTTTTCATAGCGTCATGAAATACGGCCTATTAACGAAGCCCGTTATGGTCGGCCCATGAACGGACGATTCCAACTCTAGCCCGTTTACGGCCATAATGCGGCATGTTATTGGCCCATGTTTGGCCAATCGATCATACTGCCTATATAAGGCCCATTGATGATATGGCCCGTATAAGGCCCATTGTTTCTACGGCCCGTAGAAGGCCCACTGTTTATACGGCCCGTAGAAGGCCCACTGTTTCTACGGCCCATAGGTCCAGTGTCACTACAGTAAATATTAGCCCATGGTTATTGTGGCCTAGTTTTAAAAAATAATTTATTGCAGCCACTAGCAAACCGCAGAAAAAGAACTGCACTGACTACAAGCAAACAAATAAACAAGACAACAAGGAAATAAATAAGCAAGCAACTTACACTAGGCTATCACGGCTATTACACATATTACATCCACTGGGCATCAAAGTTCGCCATCAGTGCAAATATAGGGAACACAGCAGCATATAAACACCGCAGCAAAACAAGTCCAGAACTGAAACCACTTCAGAAGATCTCAAGAAACAATATCCTGGGTACCCATAATGCTGGCAAGATGCTTAGCAAGCTTATTAACTTTCTCTTGTTTGGCGCTTAAGTCCTCCAGCGCTTGCTGTTGCACCAGAAAGTATGCATCTAAATTATGCAGGGACTTCCTCAGTCCTTCGGCTTCCTGTCGCATAACATCTGATCGATGCCTTTCAACTTGAAGTTGAGACTCAAGAAGCCGAACTGATTCAGGCAACGAGTTTGAAGAGCTGGTGCCAGCAGTGGTAGCCAGTAACTCGAACACTACATCAAGACAGGACTTTGGGGTTGTCTCAGTGTCCTCAATATAGTTTTTATCAGCTTTCTTGGAGACCAATAGGGATGTCTCACTATCTTGAACCTTATCTGCATTACTTCCTTTACCATTGCATAACAGGGTACTCTTCTCCAATATTTTATCCGCGTTCTAAAAGAGAAACAAACAAACACATCTCAGGTTTACAATGTAGTATATGAAACTCATTTTGGTAAACCAGTTCAGTAGTAAGGTGGACAAGATAACAGCATGAAACAAACATATATCTATGTAGTATGGTCACTGCATGGTCTATATCATTCTAGTTTATGTTGACAAATCAAGATAGATACAGTTCAAATCATGTCTATTTAAGACAAAGCAGCATAGACAGAATATAAGTGTGGGAAACTACACAGCAATAACAACACTTGTAATGTGCATGGCATGAGAACATAACTGTTTATTCAATTGAAACTGAAATCAACATAGAGCAAGTTACAACAGCAAACAGCCAAACACGTTGAAGAAACAGGTTTAAAACATACCTGTTGCGCCATTGGAGTTTCAATTGCATCCTTCAAATTTGAAATTGGTTGGTATCAGTAAATACAGTGATGCAAGAACAAAGTAGTATGAACCATAGCTACGGAACCTGACCTGAGAACAATTCTTCTTCTGCTTTAAGCGTTGACTTCGGGTTCGGAGTGGTGGTCCTCGTGATTTGGGCACTGCAGTTGCCTTACTAACTGCTCGTGTTTGGGTGCTCTGTGGTGGAGATGGTGCTGTGTCAACGGGAACTGGGTGTCTATCTGCTGGGGTTGGGGTTAGAAGGGGTGTAGCTGGTTCTCTGTCCAACTGGGTAGGGGTACAATCTGCATGAGTGTGGGTTATGTGTGGTGGGGCTGATTCTTGGGCAAGTACAACCATGGTTCTATCTGCATCGACAGGTAGCACGATCTTTTCTGAAGACCGTGTTTTTACTCCCACAGATACTGCCATCACTCCCTCCAATTGAAATGGCTGATAAACAAGAAAAGTAATTGAATGTACAGACATTGTAAGATAGACAGGTGCAATAGATAGTAGGGAAGAAAACAGGGCATGAAATAATTCACATTTATGTTGTCTAAGCAAATAGAATAGCAGGACATAATTTCACATATATGATGGCTAATTAAACAGGATAGCATGACACAATTTCACATGTATGATGGCTAACTAAACAGGATAGAATGACATACTTCAAAATATGATGACTATGTAAACAGGATGACATGATATAACTATACGATGTGTCTATTAAAGTGGTTGGCATGCCATAAATCACAAACATGCCGTCGATGGAAACATGATGGCATGATATAATTCACGGATAGAATGACATAATTTAAAATATGATGACTATGTAAATAGGATGTGATGATATAACTATATTATGTCTTTAGAAAATGGGTTGGCATGCCATAATTCAGATACATGCTGTCTATGTAAACATCATGGCATGACATAGTTCAAATATATGATTCATATACTAAGGAAGTGAGCAGAGGGCAATTGCATATATGATGTGTCAACTAAGGAGATGGCATTCCATATTGTGTATATGATGTAAAAACTAAGCATTGCAATACAACATATGCATTATATGAGTAATATAACCCTGCCAAGTTTGAGCATACACCTCAGGTGGATAATAGGACTGGTTGTCTGCCTCTGAATCCTCCTCTGAAGAGCTATCTGTAACCAGCAAGATATCTGCTTCAGCAGGTAGCATTGTCTGCTTGGAAGACCTTGTTTTCACTCCAGATTTCTCCATCACCAATTCAAATGGCTGATGCACAGGAAGAGCAGTTGAATATACAAACATTGTCGACAAAAGCAATGAGAAATACAAAAAAAGGACGGCATGATATAATTCACATATATGACGCTTGCCTAAACAACATGGCATTGCATAATTCACATACATAATGCCTTGCAACAAGATAACATTGCATAATTCACATATATAATGTCTTGCAACAAGATGGCATTGCATATTTCACATATATGGTAATGAGACACTAAACAGGTGGCATTCACACAAAGCATGTCTAAACTAAGCAAATGACATAGCAATGCAAGATACCATACGCACGATATGAGTAACATAACCCTGCCAAGTTAGGGCATGCACCTCAGGGGGGAAATATGACTGGTCATCTGTCTCTGAATCCTCCTCTGAGGAGCTATCGCTAACCAGCAAGACATGTGCGTCGTCAAATAGCATTGTCTGCTCTGAAGACCTTGTTTCCACTCCAGATTTTTCCATGACCGTGCCGAATGGCTGATGGACAGGAAGAGTAATTGAATGTACTAACATTGTTGACAAATTAAACACATAATAAAAAATGATGGCATAATATAATTCACATATAAGATGACTAGCTAACCAGGGTGGCATTGCAAAATTCACATATATGATGCCTGGCTAGACAAGATGGCATTGCATGATTCACATATACGATAAAGAAACTAAATAGATGGCATTGACACAAAGCATGTCTAAACTAAGCAGATGACATCTTTAATGTATATAGTAGGCAATGCAAGGCACCATATGCATGATATTACCAACATCAGCATGCCAAGTTAGAGCGAAGACCTCATGGAGTAAATAGGAGTGGTCTTCTCCTTCTGAATCCCCCTTAGAACGGTTATCTTCCTCTTGTTTACGATCCGAAATGGGTGGAGGGGGGCTGCCTTTGCACCCACCATGGAACGACGTCTGCATGAAATTTTATTGCCACGCAAGGCTCGTCTCTTTTGCTCTACATGATCAGTTCCATTGTGTACAATAACTGGCATGCATAGGAATAAAACATAGTGAGATTATGTAAGGAGTGCATGCACAAATCCAGAGTGATGGTAGCAAACTGTGGATGGACCCAAAACCAATGATAGCAGGCAGATAATAGCTTTAGTTAAAAAATACAAATAATGGCTCCTTTAATGTTTGTTTGCACCCAACATGAAAATCATAGTAGACACCGGAGATTAACCAGATAGTAGACAGATAGTACTGATTGCCGCCCCAATATGTACCCCACAACCATTTAAAAACTCAAGTTTCAGCATTAGTTTGGACCTGACTCAGAGTCTAATAGGTGAACACAATGATAATGTAGCATGTCATCATATTAAGCAACGCATAACGTAAGCAGACACGGAAGAGTGCGACCTCTCTTGCGGACCCGTGTAGTCCTCAAGGTCATCTGCTTAGTTGATGATGGTAATGCAGTTGTCGTGGCTGCCGGCGGTGGGGAAGAAGATCTGAGGCCGCGAAAGACAGTATGGAGAGCGGATCCTTGCTGTGGTGAACCCTTCCGTCGTTGGAGCAGCTGAGCTGGGGTGGAACACAGTGCCGCAGGAGCAGGACAAACCACACAAGGTTTTCTTTGACACATATCTGTAACAGAAGTAATTGAGTAAGGGCTTGTTTGAATTTGAGGATTCTAACAATGCAGGGATAGGAAATAGACAGGAATTGGATAGGAATGCACGTGCAAAACAGAATTAAAAGCATAGGATTTCTGCCAATCTGGGTGTTTGATTCACAACAATTGGAAGATCACAAGATGCAAAAAAGCATGGTGAGATTAAGTCAAACCACAAGAAAATTTACGGTTATAATGCTATTATGCTACCATCTCTTATTCTTGTGCTTGATGAATAGGAATATGAAAAGGAGGAGAAGTGGAAATTAGAATTTCTACGGTTTTTCTTTCAAGGAGACACTAAAGGAACAAATCCTACAGTTTTCCTTTGCTCCATTCCTTTGCACCAAATTCATGAAAAGTAGTACCATAGGAAACTTTCCAATTCCTATGTTTTTCATTCACTTTTCCTTTCAAGCACTGGCGATTCTAGTAGGCAGGCTTGAGCAAGGAAAATCCTACACTAAAGAAATGTTTTTGTGCTACTTCTATTACTTTGGACCCAGGCCACTGCCATACTAGCTAGACTCCCAGGCCCATCGACAAATGCACAGCTCAAACGCGCAGAGATAAATAATGATGGCGTTCAAGAGAGTCCATCACGGATAGCTAAGTTGCCTGGTACCTCACTAGTAGGATAAAATAATCGTATTTCCCGTTACTACGAGTGCTCAGTGGACAATATATATAACATGTAGAGTAAAAAAGAGATGCAACAAGTGTACAACCTCTTTGGCGAAGCCATGTTGATCTCGGCGTGATTGGGTTGGCCGGTGAGGATGCTCCGGCTGACTTTGCTGTCGGAGGAGGGGAAGAAGATCTTAGGCGTCCCGAGATGGAGCCCGAGGTACTACTCCGCTGTGATGGAGGGTTTCGTTGTTGGAGCAGCTCCGGTGAGTTGTACGACACCGAGGCTGAAGCAAGACAAGAGAGACAATGAACAACGTTAACCTGAGTGGAATTCTAATAGCATCTCCAATACATGACGTAAAATACATAACCACAAAGTGCTAGATGTAAAATACATCAGCCGCTCATCTCTGAACTTAACTGTCGAAACTGAACTTAACTGTCGAAACTGAACTTAACTGTCGAAACTGAACCTAACTGTCGAAACTAAATTTTGCTGTCGAAACTGAATTTTGCTATCCAAACTGAACGCACTAGCAAGGTGAGGCTACACGTCGGTCGACTGACTTTTTCATCTCTGGTCAGTCAATTTTGCAGCCATTGGATACGAAATCAAGGGCCTGCAGTTCATCTTCAACCTCCACCCCCTTGAGCGTCCAGCCAGCACCGGCCAAACAGCAGCCCCCCGCCGCCGGTGGCCGGCGGTGCGCCGCCCCGCCCGCCCCAAAAACACTCCCCACTGCTGGTCTGCCGCCGCCTCGGCCATCCCTCTAGGCCCCCCCGTGCCGACCTTTTTCTCCGGCGATCCCCACGCCACCACCCCGCCAACGCCCCGCCAACACCGGCGACCACCGCCCCCATCCTGAACCCTAAGATAGATAGTGGGTACCTCTCCGGCGAGCCCCCCTCCCCGCTGCGGCTGGTTCTTCCTTCACCCCGGCGATCCCACCCCTTGAAAATCGACTGACCCAGAAGTCAATTCAGTCGACTGAAATGTAGCCAAATCGGAGCAGCATCGCAAGCAAGAGTGAAAGGATCGATATGGTTGACTAGAGGGGGGTGAATAGGCAACTAACAATTTTTAAGCTTTTCTTTACCAAATTAAACTTTGCAACAAAATAGGTTGTCTAGATGTGCAACTAAATGAGCAACCTATATGATGCAATAACAACTAGGACACAAGCAAGCAAAGGATGTAAAACAAGTAGGCTTGCAAAAGTAAAGGCACGAAATAACCAAGAGTGGAGCCGGTGGAGACGAGGATGTGTTACCGGAGTTCCTTCCTTTTAAGGGGAAGTACGTCTCTGTTAGAGCGGTGTGGAGGCACAATGCTCCCCAAGAAGCCACTAGGGCCACTGTATTCTCCTCACGCCCTCACACAATGCGAGATGCCGTGATTCCACTATTGGTGCCCTTGAAGGCGGCGACCGAACCTTTACAAGCAAGGTTGGGGCAATCTCCACAACAATCGGAGGCTCCCAACAACAACAACAACAACACCACGAAGCTTCACCAGAATGGAATATGGCTTCGAGGTGACCTCAACCGCCTAGGGTGCTCAACACCCAAGAGTAACAAGATCCGCAAGGGATAAGTGGGGGGAATCAAATTTCTCTTGGTGGAAGTGTAGATCTGGGCCTTCTCAACCAACCCCGAGCAAATCAACAAGTTTGATTGGCTAGGGAGAGAGATCGGGCGAAAATGGAGCTTTGAGCAACGATGGAGCTTTGGGGGAAAGAGGTGAGTCAACTTGGAGGAAGAAGACACATTTATATAGTGGGGGAACACATCCAACCGTTACCCCGCTGAGCAGCCCCGCACAGGGTGGTACTACCGCTAGGGCAGGGCGGTACTACCGCTCCCTACCTAGCGGTACTACCGTGCTGAAGAGGAAGTCGGGCCACTGGCCCCAGAGCGGTACTACCGCGGGAGTAGGAGCGGTACTACCGCTCGGACCGGTACTACCGCTTCTACTACCGTTTCTAGTGCCGCAAAACTCGACACGAGAAAACACAGTCTCGAATCGAGGTGGCAGTAGGCGCGGTACTACGGCCGAAGCCCGCGAGAGGTACTACCGCTCTGCGGAGCGGTACTACCTCTGAGAGCAGTACTACCGCTTCGTGGAGCGGTACTACCGCTGGAGGGCTTTGGCGGTACTACCGCTGTAGACCGCGGTACTACCGCTGGCACAGGGCGAAGCAGGTATGGAAGAGAAGTGCAGCTCCAAAGATGCAAAAGGAAGACGACGGGTGTGATTGGGATGTGTACGTGTTGATTCCACCCAAGCCTTACCAAAGCGGATCCCCTCTTAATAGTACGGTGACTCCTACGAAACTAGTCCACCACCAACGAAACGAAGGAGCTACACCGTCTTGAATAAAACACCGAGGGGAGGAAATCGTCTCATGCCAATGAATGATTCTATGAAAGAACTTAATGCACACGATTAGTCCGCAAAAGCATTGTCATCAATCACCAAAACCACTAGGGGATAAATATGCCCTTACAATCTCCCCCTTTTTGGTGGATTGATGACAATACGGGATTTGCATAAACAAGATATAGAGTAAGCATACAAACCCCACGGTCCTAACATGTAGATGGGCTCCCCCTAGATGTGTGCTATCTAGATAAGTGCTTTGAACTGCACAGCACACATACTAGGATCAATGCTCCCCCTACATTTTAGAGACCAACAATCTAAGCAAGGTATATGAGAGCAGCATAGATGATATAACAAGAAAAGCGCAAGCAACTCATAAGCTAGATAGTGACATAGATAATGATACTGAAAGATAAGGTAGCATATGTCTCACACCATATGACACGAACTAAGGTCTCACTCGAACTTAGGTCTCACAGACAAACCAACCAAAGCAAATGCGAGGAAAACACGAACAAGAGACGAAAGACACAACTCGCAAATCCCTAAACTCTCTCCCCCTTTGGCATCGAGACACCAAAAAGGAGAGGGAGTGTTGCTACGGCTTCAGGTGAGAGCAAATGAGGGACACACGCATCAGAGCCCAGCGGAATCATCGGCACCACCGTCATCAGTCTGGAAGTGCTCGGCATCAGAATCGGTCCATGGGCAGTGCTGCTGAATCCACTCCTCCTCCTCGGTAAGCTGGTCCTCAGATCCACTCTTGACTATAGCACCCAACTGACGCATGAGCTCCTTGTGACGACCTCGAGCCTTCTTCTCAGCCACATGAGTCATGTACTGACCGTGAGCCTCCATGCAGAACAGCTTCTTCATCTTAGACTTGAGCTTCTTAGCCCAAGAGGGCTCTGCCTCAGAAGGCATGTAGTCATCATCCTCATCATCATTAGCTGCAGGCTCCTCCTCTGTCTCCATGGCAGCAGCAGACGAAGGGACTCCAGTCCTAGGGGCCTGAGTGCCCCAGTTATCCTTCTTCCTCAGACGCTTGACATCGTGAGAGATCAACTCTCCAGACTCCAGTGGCACCTTAGGATATACATGATCCCAGGCCTTCTCAATGAGCAGCATGATGAACGGACCATAGATCGGGCACTTGCGCTCGGAGATAGCAGACAGCAGCTCAGACCACATAACATGAGAGATATCCAAAGACTCTCCGGTGGGTTGTTCCTTCTCACGCTGGCAGAAAAGAAGCATGTCCACGAGATAAGAGTGAACCTGGTCCAGATTCCCAATGCGAGGGAAAAGAGTCTCTCTGAAGATGCGGTGAAGGATATCCAGATAGGCAGGCAGCTCATAGGTTTCCTTCTTTGTTTCAGGGTTGATCCTCAGAGTGCAGTAGGGCCAGAGAGCTTGCTTGTGAGTGCAATTGGGGCGGCCGTGAGGGCGAAAGCCAACAGGAGACTCAAGACCTAAATCTTGCACCCCAATCAACTGCATGAACGCTCTCCACTTGACTGAAAGCAACTTGCCATTGGTCATCCAGGTGAGTGTCCTGTCCTCATCAGTCCCAAGGTGGACCGTGGCATAGAATTGGGCCACCATGTCAGCATCAAAGTCCTTGTTGAATTTCATAATCTCAAGAATATTCAGTTGAGTGCACATCTGAAGAGCTTCACCAAAGTAGTCAGGGTCTTGCTCCATATGGTCGGTGTCGATGGAGTGCACATTGACATAGAAGTTCTTCTTGGCTTTGAGAACATCGAAAAAGATGGCAAACTGGAACCTGTTCCAGAACGGACGGTTGACCAAAGTGGGATCTTGGTTAGCTTCATACGGGTTGCGGCGGCGCCTTGCCCAGAACTCCTTTGGCGGCATTTCAGGCACTGTTTTGTCGGGCTTTGGCTTGACACCAGACTTCTTATGGAGTTGAGGTGGAGGTGGAGGTGGAGGAGCACTTGAAGATCCTCCGGCAGGCTCGGTGGTGCGGTAGCGCTTGGACGTGGCACGTCCGGGATTGACACGACGAGCCTAATGCTCAGGGACCTCATCACCTGGAACCACACACAAGAACACGCAAACAACCAGAAAGCACGAGCATAAGCCACAAAACACGAGCAAAAAGATCACCGAAAGGTAGAAGTAGAGTGGAAGTTGGTAGAGAGCGGTAGTACCGCGACCAGCTAGCGGTAGTACTGCCACGAGCGGTAGTACCGCTCCACAGGGAGCGGTAGTACCGCTCCAAGCGGTAGTAACGCCCTGGAGAGGGCGGTAGTACCGCTCGGGACGGGGAAACAGCAGTTTCCTACTACCATGGTCAGATCCAACACTACCGTCCTACCAAATTCAAAAATACTCCAACCAAACATCAATCCAAACTGCCTAGAAGCATTCTCCATCCTACTCAAGCCTAGATTTGGCCAAAAATCTAAAGATGCAACTGCTACTGCCCCTAAGATGCTAGATTGGAAATCTAGACAAAAAGAACAAGAGAACGGGGGCAATACCGGCATCCATGGCAAGAGGACAAGGTGGGGGTCGTCTCCACCGAAGGGAATGGAGAGGGACGGCCCAGAGAGGAAGATCCGCTGGAGCCCTCCCGCGGCGCCGGTTGCTGGAGAGAGAGAGGAACAGGCGAGGGGGCGTGCGAATGGGTATGGGGGAGAAGAAACTCCCCCTACCCCCGATATAACCCCCGCCCGCGCCTCTCAGCGGTAGTACTGCGCTGGAGGGCGGTAGTACCGCTTGGAGCGGTAGTACCGCTCGCCAGCGGTGGTAGTACCGCCAGCAACCAAAAAATGCTTCTAGACTAAAAACTCAAACACACGGAGAGGAACGGGAAGGCAAAGACAAGAAAAAGGACCAACAAGACAACACACACACACGAACAACGAACCAGAACCCACTCCTTCAAAGCAACCAACCAAAATAAGAGCAAGCTCTGGCCTCTCTCAAGAGAGGGCGGTGGCCGGAGCCACCTATGTTTGAGTCAATTGGTATGGCACCGCGAAGAATTATCCTTGGGCCCATGACCAAAACTCGTCTTTGAAGCACAAGTACCATCAAAAATGGCTAATGTGAAAGAGTTGATCGTTTTATGCATAATGGGGGGAGGGAGAGTTCATTGAGAGAACAACACTCCCCCTATGTCCATGCCTACACCTGAACTAGACAACAAGTTGAGTGTGGTGGGGGGTGCACGGGTTCAAGTCACATTGCTCAAATCAATGATATTTAGCTCATGCCTTAACTCGCGAAATCTTGCTTCATCCAAGGGCTTCGTGAAAATATCTGCAAGGTTATCATGAGTGTTGACATACTTGAGCTCGATCTCCCCTCGCCTAATGTGATCCCGGATGAAGTGATACCGAATCTCTATGTGCTTCGTCTTGAAGTGTGGCACCGGGTTGAGAGAAATCTTGATGGCACTTTCATTATCACACCAAAGAGGCACTTTGTCACAAATGACACCGTACTCCTTTAAAGTTTGCCTCATCCATAGGAGTTGAGCACAACAACTACCGGCCGCCACATACTCCGCTTTGGTGGACGAGAGAGACACACAACTTTGCTTCTTGGAAGACCAACTTACCAAAGAGCAACCAAGAAATTGGCACCCTCTGGAAGTGGACTTCCTATCCACTTTGTCTCCCGCCCAATCGGAATCCGTGAAACCTTCAAGCTTGAAGTTTGCTCCTCTTGGGTACCATAAGCCAAAGTTTGGGGTATGAGCCAAATATCGAAAGATTCGCTTGACCGCCACAAAGTGACTTTCCTTTGGTGCGGCTTGAAAACGTGCACACATCCCCACACTCAACATGATATCCGGTCTAGATGCACAAAGGTAAAGCAAGGAGCCAATCATGGAGCGATATACCTTTTGATCCACCGCTTTACCATTGGGATCGATGTCAAGTTGGCACTTGGTAGGCATTGGTGTAGAAGCCGGCTTGACATCACTTAGCTTGAATCTTTTAAGCATGTCTTGAGTGTATTTGGCTTGGTTGATGAAGGTTCCTTCTCTTCTTTGTTTGATGTCAAAACCAAGGAGGAACTTCAACTCTCCCATCGAAGACATCTTAAACTTGGAGGTCATGAGAGCGGAAAATTCCTCATTGAAAGCTTTGTTAGGAGAACCAAAGATAATATCATCAACATATAGTTGGCATACAAACAACTCCCCGTTGACCTTCTTAGTAAAAAGAGTGGGATCGATTTGTCCTACTTCAAATCCACGATCTTGTAGCAACTCGGTAAGGTGGTCATACCACGCACGTGGGGCTTGTTTAAGGCCATAGAGTGCCTTATCGAGTTGATACACATGATCTGGGAAGTAGGGGTCCTCGAACCCGGGGAGTTGCTTGACATAAACCAACTCATTAATAGGACCATTAAGAAAAGCACTTTTCACATCCATTTGTTGCAACTTAAAGTTGTGATGAGAAGCATAGGCAATCAACAAACGTATGGATTCAAGACGAGCAATGGGAGCAAAGGTTTCACCGTAGTCGATGCCCTCGACTTGGGAGTAGCCTTGTGTTACCAATTTTGCCTTGTTGCGAATGATGTTCCCATGAGCATCTTGCTTGTTCTTGAAGATCCACTTGGTTCCAATGACATTGTGGTTCCCCGATAGCCTTGGCACCAATCTCCATACTTTGTTGTACTCGAAGTTGTTGAGTTCTTCATGCATGGCATTGAGCCAATCCGAGTCTTCGAGCGCCTCATAGACCTTTTGGGGTTCAACACAAGAGACAAACGCGTGATGTTCACAATAGTTTGCTAATTGTCTACGAGTGCTTACCCCCTTTCTTAGGCTTCCAACCACATTTTCCATGAGATGGCCTTGGGTGGTGAGCTTGGAAGCAATCTTCGCGGCACGACGCTCTAATTCCTCCTCGAATGTTGAGGGAGGAGGGTTGACTTGATCATCTTGAGCGCCGTCTTGAGCTTGTTCTTGAGCTTGAGCTTGCTCTTGATCTTGAGCTTGCTCTTGATCTTGAACTTGCTCGAGGGGGAGAACTTGACCTTCAGCATCATTTAGAGGTTCACCACCATCTTGAGGTTGATCTTGCCCTTGGTCTTGTTCACAAGGTTGAGGGCCTTCACTTTGTTCTTCGGAAGCGTGTGGGTCTTGATGAGGTGATGGCTCTACTTGAGTAGAGCATTGTCCTTCTCCTTCGGCCACAAGGGGTTCCTCAATGGGTAGAATTTGACCAATACCCATTCTTCCTATGGCTTGGGGAGGAATTTCATCACCTACATCACAAGTACCACTTTGCTCCACTTGGGAGCCATTATTTTCGTCAAACTCTACGTTACACGTCTCCTCAATGAGTCCGGTGGACTTGTTGAGGACACGGTAAGCATGAGAGTTTGTAGCATAACCAACAAATATGCCCTCATGAGCTCTAGCCTCAAATTTAGACAAACGAACACCTTTCTTGAGAATGAAACACTTACAACCGAACACCCGGAAGTACTTGAGGTTGGGCTTGTTGCCGGTGAGTATCTCATAAGGAGTCTTGTTCAAGCCTTTGCGAAGATAGAGCCGATTGGATGCATGACATGTGGTGTTGATGGCTTCGGCCCAAAAGTTGTACGGAGACTTGAACTCCGCCATCATGGTCCTTGCCGCATCCATCAACGTCCGGTTCTTCCTCTCCGCAACACCATTTTGTTGAGGGGTATATGGTGCAGAATATTGATGCTTGATCCCCTCATCACTAAGAAACTCATCCAAGGTGTAGTTCTTGAACTCGGTGCCGTTGTCACTTCTTATTGTCAAGATCTTTGCATCATGTTGACGTTGAGCTTCATTTGCAAAGTCGATGACGGTTTGTTGAGTCTCACTCTTCCTCTTGAAGAAGTATACCCAAGTGTATCTTGAATAATCATCCACAATCACCAAGCAATACTTTCTCCCTCCAAGACTATCAAAAGATGGAGGCCCGAACAGATCCATGTGAAGGAGCTCCAAGGGTCTCTTCGAGTAGATGATGGTTGAAGGAGGGTGAGCCTTTTCATGAAGCTTTCTTTCGATACAAGCACTGCAAGCACGATCTTTGGCAAAACTAACATTTGTTAGTCCACGAACATGGTCCCCCTTGAGAAGACTTTGCAAAGATCTCATATTGACGTGGGCTAAACGGCGATGCCAAAGCCATCCCACGTCAACTTTAGCCATTAGGCATGTCGCGGTCTTAGTGGGTCACTCCGAAAAGTTAATCACATAGAGACAGTTCTCGACATGCCCAACAAAGGCTACTTTAAGAGTCTTCTTCCACAAGAGGGCCACGGTATCAATATCAAAGAATGTAGCAAAGCCCATGAGTGCAAGTTGACGAACAGAAAGTAAATTGAATGCAAGGGACTCAACAAGCATGACTTTCTCGATCGTTAGATCATGAGAAATGACAACCTTGCCGAGACCCAATACCTTAGAATGTGATGCATCACCCCACTCGACATTGGTGGGCATAGATGGAATCTCTTGCATGTCCACCACCAAGTCCTTGCTCCCGGTCATATGATTTGTTGCTCCACTATCGAGCAACCATGATCCCCCACCGGAAGCAAACACCTACACGAGATCAATGCTTGGTTTTAGGTACCCATTTAGTAATGGGTCCTTTGATGTTAGTAACAAGGGTCTTGGGAACCCAAATAGACCATTCAATGTACTCATAAGAAGAACCAACAAATTTAGCATAAACATGTCCGTCACTAGCACGGCACAACACATATGACGGGTTAAAGTCGCCGGCTTTGTTTGAGGAAATGCTTTTGCCCTTTTGGACATCAACTCCCTTCACTTTCTCCTTCTTCTTCTTAGGAGCACCCTCTCCCTCTTTCACAAACATTTGTTTGAGAGGAGGAGGACGATTGGTCTTGTCGTTCTTCTTCTTCTTGCTCTTGGACTTGGGTGCAAACCCAATTCCTTCTTTGGCCACAACTTCCTTTTGATTGCTCAAAAGGTCGTTGAGGTTTTTCTCACCTTGAATGCAAGACACAAGCCCTTTCTCAAGTTGATCCTTCAACTTGGCATTCTCCTCCACAAGATGCACATGCTCACAACATGGGTTAGTAGCACATGCATTATCAATTAATACCATATGAGGGAAGGTGGCCTTTTCCTTGATTAGCTTAACTTGGAGTTGAGCATGAGACTCCTTGAGGTTAGCATAAGTACCCTTCAAGACCTTGTGGGCCTTGTCAAGTATCTCAAACTCCTCTTTGAGTCTAGCATGATCAACCCCAAGTTTAGCCTTCTCGGAAGTTAGCACACAAGACATGACAAGAGCATGATCAAGATCTTTCTTTAACTTAGCATGGTCATCGTTGTATGACTCCTCAAGAGTCAAATGATGCCCACGTTCTTCCTCAAGAGCATTAGAGAGATCCGATATCTCATCGGCATAGTCACGACTATGACCTTCCATCTTAGAGATGGTTTCTTCGCGAGCCTCGATCATGTCATTGGCTTCACCAAGTTGTTCCAGGAGAGCAACAAAGTGCTTCTTGGACTTTTCCTTGAGCTTACTCATGAAAGACTCAAATTCATTCACTTCCTCATTAGACTCAACATGTTCATCAATGCAACTCTCCAAAGAGGGATTAGTAATGATGGTGGTTGTGATGTTGGGGGTTACCTTGTTTGAAGCTTTAGCCATGAGGCATCTGGCGGTGATGTTTTCTTTGGGTGATTCGAAGAGAGACACCCGGGGAGTAGTAGCAATGGCAACGGACGCCATGGCCATTGCTTCTTCATTTTCATCATCATTGTCATCCTCTTGGTATTCTTCTTGAACCACCAACCCATGAGTGTGAGTCTTCTTGGCGAAGTTGTTCTTGTTGGGAAGGACTTGGCTTTGTCTTTTCGGATGAACTTGCCACCGTTGTCTTCCCGCTTCTCGTAAGGACAATCCGCAACGAAATGGCTCACATTGCCACAGTTGAAGCAAGTTCTAACTCGTTGCTTGCCCTTGACGCCACTTGAGTTGTTCTTGTTGAAGTTGGGTCTTGAACTCTTCTTGCTCCAAAATTGTCTTGAAGCAAGGGCCATGTGCTCATGGTAGTCAAACTTGGTGTCTTCGGGGTTGCTTTCCTCATCTTCAACTTCCTCCTCTTCTTCCATAGTAACCTTGGCCTTCAAAGCAAGGTTAGGCTTCTTTGCTCGTTGAGAACGGAGCACCGCATTGTCGGCGGTCTTGTCCAAGATGCTCATTGCAACGAACTCATCCAACACTTCACTTGAGGTCATGGAGTGGAAGTCCGGTCGTTGACGAATGGCGGAGGACATGGCCTTGTTGTAGGGCATCATGGCCTTGAGGAACTTCCGCTTGATCCAATTGTCATCCATGTCCTTGCTTCCATGATCTCGAAGTGCGACCGCGAGTTTGGTCACTCTTCGAAAGAGCTCACGAGGTTCTTCATCTTCTTTCATTGCAAACTCATCGGCTTCATCTTGCACCACTTCATAGTTGGAGCGTTGAATGCTAGCACTTCCACGATAGAGACCCTCGACACATTTTCATGCTTCTTTAGCCATGACATGGGGTCAAAGATGAGGGAGATCTTCGCGAAGGATTGCATCTTGGATGATGAAGAGAGCACTCTCATTGAATTGATTGTTCACGGCTTCTCGAGGGGTGAAGTTGCTTGGGTCATGAGGATAAAAACCATCTTCAATGATTCTCCAAAGGTTAGTGTTCACATGTTTTAAATGACGCTTAAAGCGATAGACCCAAGAATCAAAATCTTCATGTTTCTCATATTTAGGAGGAGGACCGGCATGATTCAAATGAGTGGAGGGGATTGGCCCTCCATAAACCGGGGGATCCACATGGGCAAAGATGTTGGTACCATTTCTACCACTAATAGAAGGACTCTTACCAATGTTAGCTTCCCCCTTGTCAGAGGGAGCATCCGTCACCTTGTTGGTGGGATCACCCACTTTCATCGGCGAGGTAGATTGTTTAAGTCCTTCTAGGAATTCCTTAAACATGTCCTTGACCTCGGTCGTCATGGAGGTTTTCAATGTTTCCAAAGCAACATTGAATTCCTCACGTGAGATCGAGTTACCCCTATCTCCCGTAGATGAGATCGGATTCGCACCGGAGTGCTCTCCCACCTCATCTACGACATCAACCATACTCTTTGGACGGTAAAGTCCTTATAAAGAGACGAGGCTCGGATACCAATTGAAAGGATCGATATGGTTGACTAGAGGGGGGGTGAATAGGCAACTAACAATTTTTAAGCTTTTCTTTACCAAATTAAACTTTGCAACAAAATAGGTTGTCTAGATGTGCAACTAAATGAGCAACCTATATGATGCAATAACAACTAGGACACAAGCAAGCAAAGGATGTAAAACAAGTAGGCTTGCAAAAGTAAAGGCACGAAATAACCAAGAGTGGAGCCGGTGGAGACGAGGATGTGTTACCGGAGTTCCTTCCTTTTAAGGGGAAGTACGTCTCCATTAGAGCGTTGTGGAGGCACAATGCTCCCCAAGAAGCCACTAGGGCCACCGTATTCTCCTCACGCCCTCACACAATGCGAGATGCCGTGATTCCACTATTGGTGCCCTTGAAGGCGGCGACCGAACCTTTACAAGCAAGGTTGGGGCAATCTCCACAACAATCGGAGGCTCCCAACAACAACAACAACAACAACACGAAGCTTCACCAGAATGGAGTATGGCTTCGAGGTGAACTCAACCGTCTAGGGTGCTCAACACCCAAGAGTAACAAGATCCGCAAGGGATAAGTGGGGGGAATCAAATTTCTCTTGGTGGAAGTGTAAATCTGGGCCTTCTCAACCAACCCCGAGCAAATCAACAAGTTTGATTGGCTAGGGAGAGAGATCGGGCGAAAATGGAGCTTTGAGCAACAATGGAGCTTTGGGGGAAAGAGGTGAGTCAACTTGGAGGAAGAAGACACCTTTATATAGTGGGGGAACACATCCAAACGTTACCCCACTGAGCTGCCCCGCACAGGGCGGTTCTACCGCTAGGGCAGGGCGGTACTACCGTGCTGAAGAGGAAGTCAGGCCACTGGCCCCAGAGCGGTACTACCGCGGGAGTAGGAGTGGTACTACCGCTCAGAGCGGTACTGCCGCTTCTACTACCGCTTCTAGTGCCGCAAAACCCGACACGAGAAAACACAGTCTCGAATCGAGGCGGCAGTAGGCGCGGTACAACTGCGGTACTACGGCCGAAGCCCGCGAGCGGTACTACCGCTTCGTGGAGTGGTACTACCGCTTCGTGGAGTGGTACTACCGCTAGAGGGCTTCGGCGGTACTACCGCTGTAGACCGCGGTACTACCGCTGGCACAGGGCGAAGCAGGTACGGAAGAGAAGTGCAGCTCCAGAGATGCAAAAGGAAGACGACGGGTGTGATTGGGATGTGTACGTGTTGATTCCACCCAAGTCTTACCAAAGTGGATCCCCTCTTAATAGTACGGTGACTCCTACGAAACTAGTCCACCAACAACGAAACGAAGGAGCTACACCGTCTTGAATAAAACACCGAGGGGAGGAAACCGTCTCGTGCCAATGAATGATTCTCTGAAAGAACTTAACGCACACGATTAGTCCGCAAAAGCATTGTCATCAATCACCAAAACCACTAGGGGATAAATATGCCCTTAGAAAGAGCAAGAGCGAGAGCAGCAGCGCGAGTAAGAGCAATAGCAAGAGCAGACCAGGCAGGGGATCGAGGGCAAGAGCAGAGCAGCAGCACGAGCTAGAGCTAAAGCAGCAGCAACTCCTACTGATGTGGACGTCGCCGCCGAGGGAGCGACGCTGTGGAGGGAGTGGTCGGCGATGCCGCCGTGGATGGAGTCGCGCAGTGTCGGCTCGGGACCGAGCGCCGGCAGCACCGTGAGATCGAATCAAGGAGAAAATGCGGCGATTAGTGTACAACCTCTTTGGTGGCGCCGATTAGGCCGCAGCTTCATCCGAGGAAACGGTGATGATGATGCTCTTTCGATGGTGCAGGTGAAGACGGCGGTGTGGGAATGGAGGTGGCGTGAAAGACGAGGGGAACATCGGGGTAGCTCCTTGGAGGTGGAGGACGGGGTGGCTGAACCGGCAGGATGATGAGATCGACGACGGATCCTCATCCGGCACGGTGGATGAGGGACGTCGAGGTGTTGCTGTGGACGATGTCGTCGGGGAAGAGGCTCTGGCTGGGTGGCGGACGGAGCAGGGTGTGGAGTTTCGTCGTGGGTTTTCACGGCCTCGGTGTACGAATGGGTGGGCGGATGGGATGGCAATGGGGAACCATGGCTTAGAGACGCGCTTGTCCGAAATGTGGGGTAAGTTACGAAAGTACCCCCCACCGATTTGAGGCAGTTCTTTCGGTTCAGGGGTACCACGTGCATTTCGCGTGTCGGGATTTCACAGGAGGTGGGAGTTTTCGCGCGCGTTGTAATGTCGGAATTGCAAGGCGCGGGTTGAGATGGAGGGAGTTGTCGGAGCACAATGAGACAAAGATATATCTTAAATATTTCGGGCTAACAAGGCGCGGGTTGAAGAGGCGGGAGTTTCGCAGCACGATAGACAGAGACGCTAGCTTCAATTTTCGGCATAACAAGGCGCGGCTTGAAATTTCAAAAGAACAAGCTTAATGTGTACCCAAAAAAGACAATTTGCACCTCAACACGCACAACACACACACAAACACCATTTAGACTAGAGTAAGGTACACGTGCATTGCACGCATGAGATTTGGCAACCAAATTACGAATAAATACCACATTATAGCATGCAAGCTTTGAGTCATATATGCATGATGTAGATATTCGTTTAATTCTTATAGTTCATTTCATTCAAAATCATCTAGTTTTTATAAGAAAGCTAATCTATTTTAAGATTCATGGAATTGTGCATTGTAAGACATAAAGTAAAAACAAATAATGGCAAATCATGTAGAAAAACATTTCGGCAATTCTGATACGGAAGATTCTAGAACAAATAAGAAGTGCTTGTGTTTTGATGTTTGTGCATTATGCTTAAGTTCAACCATGGAGTCTTCTAGATTATACATGTGGCGAAATCTGAAGGAATCTAGATGATATCCAACGGCCAATAATGCTCAAATTTGCCATCTTTGGACCATCGGATTCGCCTCATCCAACGATCATCTTTCAAAGTTAAAGTTACCCGCAGACAATATAAAATATATATATATAGGGGTATAGATATAGATATGTGATACAAAAGCCGCCCATCATCTCCAATTAGAATAGTGTGTCCATGCACGGATGCGACGTGGGCAAATGATGTCTGCCATCGGTATCTCAAATTCAAATCGGCTTGACCTTGTTCAATGTGTATACATTACAACATGCTCGTTTCCAAACCACACCGCGCAGATCTCCGTTATATTCATGCATGCATGGGTTTCAAACATCAGGATCTCTTATTCAAATATTTGAATTCAACTTTACATTGATTATGACCTCACCTATTCTTTTACACCCACACAGTAGTCTTCTCTTTATAATTGTACCACTAACTTTCTCTCGTGCATGCATGCACACACACTACCAGTCGGCATTATCCATCACACACATGCAATCTTTTTCTTCAGGTCGGTCTCCCATGAAGGCACACACCCACACACATGCCCCTCTCCATCATATCGGGCACTCTTTATCTCTCATGCATGCATGCGCAACGATTGATGTTCCTCTATGTATGTGTGTATATAGCTAGGTCTTTCATAGTTTTCCACACAAACCTATCAATCGATATATCCAGTGAGGTCTCACCCTCTTTCCCATGTCCACATCGATCAATCTATACCTCTCTATATAGGATTAACATATATAGCTAATACAACTACATTAATTATATATCCAACATCCCCCTCTCATCATCCATGCCTTCCGCTTCATCTCTCAAACGTGTGCACAATGACAAAGACAGGGGGAAGTAAGGGCCCTGCCCCCCCTAACATCACTATAAATCGAGGCTAATATGAATGTGATCATTAGACAATTGCTGCTAAAAAGGTTTAATTTCATGAATTAACCCTCCTCGTAAAGGATTAGCAATGCTTGGCCACCTAGCTCATTTATTTTTCATGGCTCCGCCACTGCGTGCAACAGCGCATGGGTTCGCCCCCTCTCTCTAAATATCGATCTCGCACTTGTGCATTCCTTCATAGTCTCCCTCCACTCGGCCCCTCGCACCATCTTCTAGCCCCCCACCGGATTTTGCTGAAGGAAATATGCCCTAGAGGCAATAATAAAGTTATTATTTATTTCCTCATATCATGATAAATGTTTATTATTCATGCTAGAATTGTATTAACCGGAAACATGATACATGTGTGAATACATAGACAAACATATAGTCACTAGTATGCCTCTACTTGACTAGCTCATTGATCAAAGATGGTTATGTTTCCTAACCATAGACATGTGTTGTCATTTGATTAATGGGATCACATCATTAGGAGAATGATGTGATTGACATGACCCATTCCGTTAGCCTAGCACTTGATCGTTTAGTATACTGCTATTGCTTTCTTCATGACTTATACATGTTCCTGTAACTATGAGAATTATGCAACTCCTGTTTACCGGAGGAACACTTTGGGTACTACCAAACGTCACAACGTAACTGGGTGATTATAAAGGAGTACTACAGGTGTCTCCGAAGGTACATGTTGAGTTGGCGTATTTCGAGATTAGGTTTTGTCACTTCGATTGTCGGAGAGGTATCTCTGGGCCCTCTCGGTAATGCACATCACTATAAGCCTTGCAAGCAATGTAACCAATGAGTTGGTTACGGGATGATGCATTACGTAACGAGTAAAGAGACTTGCCGGTAACGAGATTGAACTAGGTATTGGATACCGACGATCAAATCTCGGGCAAGTAACCTACCGATGACAAAGGGAACAACGTATATTGTTATGCGGTTTGACCTATAAAGATCTTCGTAGAATATGTAGGAACCAATATGGGCATCCAGATCCCGCTATTGGTTATTGACCGAGAATAGTTCTAGGTCATGTCTACATAGTTCTTGAACCCGTAGGGTCCGCACGCTTAACGTTACGATGACAGTTTTATTATGAGTTTATAAGTTTTGATGTACCGAAGTTTGTTCGGAGTCCCGAATGTGATCACGGACATGACAAGGAGTCTCGAAATGGTCGAGACATAAAGATCGATATATTGGAAGCCTATATTTGGACATCGGAATCGTTCCGGGTGAAATCGGCATTTTACCGGAGTACCGGGAGGTTACCGGAACCCCCCGGGGGGTTATTGGGCCTACATGGGCCTCGAGGGAGAAGAGGGAAGGAGGCAGGAGGGGGCCGCGCGCCCCTCCCCTTCCTAGTTCGAATAGGACAAGGGAAGGGGGGCGGCGCCCCCCCTTTCCTTCCCCTCTTCCTCCTCTTTCCCCCCTTCTCCTACTCCAACTAGGAAAGAAGGGAGTCCTACTCCCGGTGGGAGTAGGACTCCCCCCTTGGCGCGCCCTCCTTGGCCGGCCGCCTCCTCCCCCTGGCTCCTTTATATACGGGGGCGGGGGGGCACCCATGGACACACAAGTTGATCTACGGATCGTTCCTTAGCCGTGTGCGGTGCCCCCCTCCACCATATTCCACCTCGGTCATATCGTCGCGGAGTTTAGGCGAAGCCCTGCGCCGGTAGAACATCATCATTGTCACCACGCCGTCATGCTGACGGAACTCATCTCCGGAGCTTTGCTGGATCGGAGGCCGGAGATCGTCATCGAGCTGAACGTGTGCTGAACTCGGAGGTGCCGTACATTCGGTACTTGGATCGGTCGGATCGTGAAGACGTACGACTACATCAACCGCGTTGTCATAACGCTTCCGCTTACGGTCTACGAGGGTACATGGACAATACTCTCCCCTCTCGTTGCTATGCCATCACCATGATCTTGCGTGTGCGTAGGAAATTTTTTGAAATTACTACGTTCCCCAACAGTGGCATCCGAGCCTAGGTTTTATGCGTTGATGTTATATGCACGAGTAGAACACAAATGAGTTGTGGGCGATACAAGCCATACTGCTTACCAGCATGTCATACTTTGGTTCGGCGGTATTGTGAGATGAAGCGTCCCGGACCGACATTACGCGTACGCTTACGCGAGACTGGTTTCACCGTTACGAGCACTCGTGCTTAAAGGTGGCTGGCGGGTGTCTGTCTCTCTCACTTTAGCTGAATCGAGTGTGGCTACGCCCGGTCCTTGTGAAGGTTAAAACAGCACCAACTTGACAAACTATCGTTGTGGTTTTGATGCGTAGGTAAGAACGGTTCTTGCTAAGCCCGTAGCAGCCACGTAAAATTTGCAACAACAAAGTAGAGGACGTCTAACTTGTTTTTGCAGGGCATGTTGTGATGTGATATGGTCAAGACGTGATGCTATATTTTATTGTATGAGATGATCATGTTTTGTAACCGAAGTTATCGGCAACTGGTAGGAGCCATATGGTTGTCGCTTTATTGTATGAAATGCAAGCGCCCTGTAATTGCTTTACTTTATCACTAAGCGGTAGCGATAGTCGTAGAAGCAATAGATGGCA
This sequence comes from Triticum dicoccoides, assembly GCF_002162155.2. Lineage (NCBI taxonomy): Eukaryota > Viridiplantae > Streptophyta > Magnoliopsida > Poales > Poaceae > Triticum > Triticum dicoccoides. Next base: position 199,624,185 of record NC_041389.1, on the reverse strand, counting down.
TAACGACAACGATGCTATGATGGAGATCAAGGTATCGCGTCGGTGACGATGGTGATCACGACGGTGCTTCGAAGATGGAGATCACAAGCACAAGATGATGATGACCATATCATATCACTTATATTGATTGCATGTGATGTTTATCCTTTATGCATCTTATCTTGCTTTGATTGACGGTAGCATTTTAAGATGATCTCTCACTAATAATCAAGAAGTGCTCTCCCTGAGTATGCAACGTTGCGAAAGTTCTTCGTGCTGAGACACCACGTGATGATCGGGTGTGATAGGCTCTACTTTCAAATACAACGGGTGCAAAACAGTTGCACACGCGGAATACTCAGGTCATACTTGACAAGCCTAGCCTATACAGATATGGCCTCGGAACACGGAGACCGAAAGGTCGAACGTGAATCATATAGTAGATATGATCAACATAGTGATGTTCACCATTGAAACTACTCCATCTCAAGTGATGATCGGACATGGTTTAGTTGATTTGGATCACGTGATCACTTAGATGACTAGAGAGATGTCTGTCTAAGTGGGAGTTCTTAAGTAATATGATTAATTGAACTTAAATTTATCATGAACTTAGTACCTGATAGTATTTTGCTTGTCTATGTTTGTTTGTAGATAGATGGCTCGTGCTGTTGTTCCGTTGAATTTTAATGCGTTCCTTGAGAAAGCAAAGTTGAAAGATGATGGTAGCAATTACACGGACTGGGTCCGTAACCTGAGGATTATCCTCATTGCTGCACAGAAAAGTTATGTCCTGGAAGCACCGCTGGGTGCCAGGCCTGCTGCTGATGCAACTGACGACGTTAAGAACGTCTAGCAGAGCAAAGCTGATGACTACTCGATAGTTCAGTGTGCCATGCTTTACGTCTTAGAACCGGGTCTTCAACGACGTTTTGAACGTCATGGAGCATATGAGATGTTCCAGGAGTTGAAGTTAATATTTCAAGCAAATGCCCGAATTGAGAGATATGAAGTCTCCAATAAGTTCTACAGCTGCAAGCTGGAGGAGAATAGTTCTGTCAGTGAACATATACTCAAAATGTCTGGGTATAATAATCACTTGATTCAACTGGGAGTTAATCTTCCTGATGATAGTGTCATTGACAGAATTCTTCAATCACTGCCACCAAGCTACAAGAGCTTCGTGATGAACTATAATATGCAAGGGATGAACAAGACTATTCCCGAGCTCTTCGCAATGCTAAAAGTTGTGGAGGTAGAAATCAAGAAGGAGCATCAAGTGTTGATGGTTAACAAGACCACCAGTTTCAAGAAAAAGGGCAAAGGGAAGAAGAAGGGGAACTTCAAAAAGAACGGCAAACAAGTTGCTGCTCAAGAGAAGAAACCCAAGTCTGGACCTAAGCCTGAAACTGAGTGCTTCTACTGCAAGCAGACTGGACACTGGACACTGGAAGCGGAACTGCCCCAAGTATTTGGCGGATAAGAAGGATGGCAAAGTGAACAAAGGTATATGTGATATACATGTTATTGATGTGTACCTTACTAATGCTCGCAGTAGCACCTGGGTATTTGATACTGGTTCTGTTGCTAATATTTGCAACTTGAAACAGGGACTACGGATTAAGCGAAGATTGGCTAAGGACGAGGTGACGATGCGCGTGGGAAATGGTTCCAAAGTCGATGTGATCGCGGTCGGCACGCTACCTCTACATCTACCATCGGGATTAGTTTTAGACCTAAATAATTGTTATTTGGTGCCAGCATTGAGCATGAACATTATATCTGGATCTTGTTTGATGCGAGACGGTTATTCATTTAAATCAGAGAATAGTGGTTGTTCTATTTATATGAGTAATATCTTTTATGGTCATGCACCCTTGAAGAATGGTCTATTTTTATTGAATCTCGATAGTAGTGATACACATATTCATAGTGTTGAAACCAAAAGATGCAGAGTTGATAACGATAGTGCAACTTATTTGTGGCACTGCCGTTTGGGTCATATCGGTGTAAAGCGCATGAAGAAACTCCATACTGATGGGCTTTTGGAATCACTTGATTATGAATCACTTGGTACTTGCGAACCGTGCCTTATGGGCAAGATGACTAAAATGCCGTTCTCCAGAACTATGGAGCGGGCAACTGATTTATTGGAAATCATACATACTGATGTTTGTGGTCCAATGAATGTTGAGGCTCGCGGCGGATATCGTTATTTTCTCACCTTCACAGATGATTTGAGCAGATATGGGTATATCTACTTAATGAAACACAAGTCTGAAACATTTGAAAAGTTCAAAGAATTTCAGAGTGAAGTGAAAAATCATCATAACAAGAAAATAAAGTTTCTACGATCTGATCATGGAGGAGAATATTTGAGTTACGAGTTTGGTCTACACTTGAAACAATGCGGAATAGTTTCGCAACTCACGCCACCCGGAACACCACAACGAAATGGTGTGTCCGAACGTCGTAATCGTACTTTACTAGATATGGTGCGATCTATGATGTCTCTTACTGATTTACCGCTATCATTTTGGGGTTATGCTTTAGAGACGGCCGCATTCACATTAAATAGGGCACCATCAAAATCCGTTGAGACGACACCTTATGAACTGTGGTTTGGCAAGAAACCAAAGTTGTCGTTTCTTAAAGTTTGGGGCTGCGATGCTTATGTGAAGAAACTTCAACCAGATAAGCTCGAACCCAAATCGGAGAAATGTGTCTTCATAGGATACCTAAAAGAGACTATTGGGTACACCTTCTATCACAGATCTGAGGGCAAGATTTTCGTTGCTAAAATTGGATCCTTTCTAGAGAAGGAGTTTCTCTCGAAAGAAGTGAGTGGGAGGAAAGTAGAACTTGATGAGATAATTGTATCTGCTCCCTTGTTGGAAAGTAGTTGATCACAAGAACCGGTTCCTGTGACAACTACACCAACTAGTGAGGAAGCTAATGATATTGATCATGAAACTTCAGATCAAGTTTCTACTGAACCTCGTAGGTCTACCAGAGTAAGATCCGCACCAGAGTGGTATGGTAATCCTATTCTGGAAGTCATGTTACTTGACCATGATGAACCTACGAACTATGAGGAAGCGATGATGAGCCCAGATTCCGCAAAATGGCTAGAGGCCATGAAATCTGAGATGGGATCCATGTATGAAAACAAAGTATGGACTTTGGTTGACTTGCCCGATGATCGGCAAGCCATTGAGAATAAATGGATCTTTAAGAAGAAGACTGACGCTGATGGTAATATAACTGTCTATAAAGCTCGACTTGTTGCGAAAGGTTTTCGACAAGTTCAAGGGGTTGACTACGATGAGACTTTCTCACCCGTAGCGATGCTTAAGTCTGTCCGAATCATGTTAGCTATTGTTGCATTTCATGATTATGAAATTTGGCAAATGGATGTCAAAACTGCATTCTTGAATGGATTTCTGGAAGAAGAGTTGTATATGATGCAGCCAGAAGGTTTTGTTGATCCAAAAGGTGCTAACAAAGTATGCAAGCTCCAGCGATCCATTTATGGACTGGTGCAAGCATCTCGGAGTTGGAATAAACGTTTTGATAGTGTGATCAAAGCATATGGTTTTATACAGACTTTTGGAGAAGCCTGTATTTACAAGAAAGTGAGTGGGAGCTCTGTAGCATTTCTAATATTATATGTAGATGACATATTATTAATTGGAAATGATATAGAATTTCTGGATAGCATAAAGGGATACTTGAATAAAAGTTTTTCAATGAAAGACCTCGGTGAAGCTGCTTACATATTGGGCATCAAGATCTATAGAGATAGATCAAGACGCTTAATAGGACTTTCACAAAGTACATACCTTGATAAAATTTTGAAAAAGTTCAAAATGGATCAGGCAAAGAAAGGGTTCTTGCCCGTGCTACAAGGTGTGAAGTTGAGTCAAACTCAATGCCCGACCACAGCAGAAGATAGAGAGAAAATGAAAGAGGCTCTATCATGTATGCAATTCTGTGTACCAGACCTGACGTATGCTTAGCAATAAGTTTGGCAGGAAGGTACCAAAGTAATCCAGGAGTGGATCACTGGACAGCGGTCAAGAACATCCTGAAATACCTGAAAAGGACTAAGGATATGTTTCTCATATATGGAGGTGACAAAGAGCTAGTCGTAAATGGTTACGTCGATGCAAGCTTTGACACTGATCCGGACGATTCTAAATCGCAAACCGGATACGTGTTTTTATTAAACGGTGGAGCTGTAAGTTGGTGCAGTTCTAAATAAAGTGTCGTGGCGGGATCTACATGTGAAGCGGAGTACATAGCTGCTTCAGAAGCAGCAAATGAAGGAGTCTGGATGAAGGAGTTCATTTCCGATCTAGGTGTCATACCTAGTGCATCGGGACCAATGAAGATCTTCTGTGACAATACAGGTGCAATTGCCTTGGCAAAGGAATCCAGATTTCACAAGAGGACCAAGCACATCAAGAGACGCTTCAATTCCATTTGGGACCAAGTCCAAGTGGATGACATAGAGATTTGCAAGATACATACGAATCTGAATGTTGCAGACCCGTTGACTAAGCCTCTCTCACGAGCAAAACATGATCAGCACCAAGACTCCATGGGTGTTAGAATCATTACTATGTAATCTAGATTATTGACTCTAGTGTAAGTGGGAGACTGAAGGAAATATGCCCTAGAGGCAATAATAAATTTATTATTTATTTCCTCATATCATGATAAATGTTTATTATTCATGCTAGAATTGTATTTACCGGAAACATGATACATGTGTGAATACATAGACAAACATATAGTCACTAGTATGCCTCTACTTGACTAGCTCATTGATCAAAGATGGTTATGTTTCCTAACCATAGACATGTGTTGTCATTTGATTAATGGGATCACATCATTAGGAGAATGATGTGATTGACATGACCCATTCCGTTAGCCTAGCACTTGATCGTTTAGTATACTGCTATTGCTTTCTTCATGACTTATACATGTTCCTGTAACTATGAGAATTATGCAACTCCCGTTTACCGAAGGAACACTTTGGGTACTACCAAACGTCACAACATAACTGGGTGATTATAAAGGAGTACTACAGGTGTCTCCGAAGGTACATGTTGAGTTGGCGTATTTCGAGATTAGGTTTTGTCACTTCGATTGTCAGAGAGGTATCTCTGGGCCCTCTCGGTAATGCACATCACTATAAGCCTTGCAAGCAATGTAACCAATGAGTTGGTTACAGGATGACGCATTACGTAACGAGTAAAGAGACTTGCCGGTAACGAGATTGAACTAGGTATTGGATACCGACGATCAAATCTCGGGAAAGTAACCTACCGATGACAAAGGGAACAACGTATATTGTTATGCGGTTTGACCGATAAAGATCTTCGTAGAATATGTAGGAACCAATATGGGCATCCAGGTCCCGCTATTGGTTATTGACCGAGAATAGTTCTAGGTCATGTCTACATAGTTCTCGAACCCGTAGGGTCCGCACGCTTAACGTTACGATGACAGTTTTATTATGAGTTTATAAGTTTTGATGTACCGAAGTTTGTTCGGAGTCCCGGATGTGATCACGGACATGACGAGGAGTCTCGAAATGGTCGAGACATAAAGATCGATATATTGGAAGCCTATATTTGGACATCGAAATCGTTCCGGGTGAAATCGGCATTTTACCGGAGTACCGGGAGGTTACCGGAACCCCCCGGGGGGTTATTGGGCCTACATGGGCCTCGAGGGAGAAGAGGGAAGGAGACAGGAGGGGGCCGCGCGCCCCTCCCCTTCCTAGTCCGAATAGGACAAGGGAAGGGGGGCGGCGCCCCCCCTTTCCTTCCCCTCTTCCTCCTCTTTCCCCCCTTCTCCTACTCCAACTAGGAAAGAAGGGAGTCCTACTCCCGGTGGGAGTAGGACTCCCCCCTTGGCGCGCCCTCCTTGGCCGGCCGCCTCCTCCCCCCTGGCTCCTTTATATACGGGGGCGGGGGGGCACCCATGGACACACAAGTTGATCTACGGATCGTTCCTTAGCCGTGTGCGGTGCCCCCCTCCACCATATTCCACCTCGGTCATATCGTCGTGGAGTTTAGGCGAAGCCCTGCGCCGGTAGAACATCATCATCGTCACCACGCCGTCGTGCTGACGGAACTCATCTCCGGAGCTTTGCTGGATCGGAGGCCGGAGATCGTCATCGAGCTGAACGTGTGCTGAACTCGGAGGTGCCGTACGTTCGGTACTTGGATCGGTCGGATCGTGAAGACGTACGACTACATCAACCGTGTTGTCATAACGCTTCCGCTTACGGTCTACAAGGGTACGTGGACAATACTCTCCCCTCTCGTTGCTATGCCATCACCATGATCTTGCGTGTGCGTAGGAAATTTTTTGAACTTACTACGTTCCCCAACATTTGCCACATGTACAATCCAGCGGACTCCGTGGTTGAACTTAAGCATAATGCACAAATCTCAAAACAACAGTGGTTCTCTTTTGTTCTAGAATCTTCCGTATCATAACTGCCCAAACTTTTTTTCTAGTTGAATTGCCATTATTTGTTTTTACTTTATGCTTCACAACGCACAATTCCATGAATCATAAAATAGATTAAGGGCTTCTTTGATTCAAAGGATTCTCAAAGGAATTTTGGAGGATTCTAATCATTAGGAATTTTTCCTATCTTGGTTGTTTGATTCGTAGGATTGTAAACCATAGGAATTTTTCCATATGATTCATTTGCACTAGATTTCATAGGAAACATCCCATCCACTCAAACCTCTTTGAAAGAATTCTGCGTTTTTTCTATGCACAATCAAACACTCGTATAATCCTATAGGATTCAAGACGACATTCCACTATAATCCCATGTTTTTCCTATTCACGCGTTCTTAGTTTTTTTATAAAAACTAATTGATTTTGAATGAGATGAACTATAAGAATTAAACGAAGGGCTACATCACGCATATATGACTCAGAGCTTACATGCTATAGTGTGGTATTTATTCATAATTTGGTTGCAAAATCTGATGCGTGCAATGCACGTGTACCTTACTAGTACTTTGAGTATGTACAAAACACGTAAATTAGAATACCAATGGCACGCTACACAGTGTCTCTCTTACAGTTCATGAAGCCACGTGCCACATGTGGAGGCGTTGTCGCGACCTCCTTGCGTGGATTGATCACAGTGATGTGCTGCTGGTTCCAGAAGAATGTACTCATCCTCCCTGAGCCATACTGGCGGTACATGCACGAGGCGAAGATGTGCACGCACGCCACGCACGCACTCATTCCCTCGCACGCACACGCGGGTACATGGGCGGATGCAATTTTGTACCAAGATCCACCCCATGTGATAATTTGACGCGTGTAAAGTCGTTCACTTCATTGATGGTCAATTAATACAGCGCATGCAAATTGAGTGGACGTGAGGGCGGAAGAAAGACATTATTACTCCACTGCGCGCATGCGAGTAGTTAAATCATGGGTTGCTAGTAGTACTTCCATTGGTCTCCTTCGTATTTTGTGCCAATTTTTGACAGTAACATAATATTTACGCATTTGAGCAGTGTAGTACTTGAAATTTATGTTCCGCTAAACTCATCGGGAGCCGTTTCGGGCCTCAAAACCAAAACCATCAATTAATCTTTACCTTGTTCCCATCACATTAGAAAGCCTGCTCACACCTACTAGTACGTACCAAACCTGAACGTGTTCCCACTATGCAGGTATTAGTACTACTAGTGCTAGTACTTAGGTTATAAAAAGGGGAACTACCTAACCGAAAATTACTCTACCCTTCCTCCTCATAAGTGCTTCTTCTTCGTCCATCGTTGCCATGGCTGGTGAGCAGAGCTCTAGGTCGAGAACTACTCGTAACAAGGGAGCGGCAACCAAGGCTGTGGAAAAAAAAGAGGGCTCGCCGCCACGCAGAGACCTCGAAAGATCTCTCACGGGCAGGCGATGGCTCCCAAGAGCGCCCTAGCCGCGGAGGCGAACATGCCGAGCCGGCGGAGCTGGAGTCGTTATCCCTCGAGGGTATGCCCGATCAGCTCAATAAGCACCTCAATAAGTAGAAGGAGTTCATCCAAGGCTTGACGGAGTTGCTGAAGGAGAGCCTCGACGACATGCCCGCTGAGCTCAATCAGCAGGGGGAGTTGACCGCCAGCTTGGTGATGCTGCTGAAGAAGAGCATTGCCTCGGAGAAGAAGGCGACCGGCGAAATCCTGCGACTTTAGGAGGACAAGGCGAAGCTCTGCCACGAGATCGACCTGCTGAAGGAGAAGAACACCGGCTGGAAGAAGCTGCATGAGAATAGTAGTTCCTCGATGAAGATGCTGCAGGCCCTCGTCATGGAACAGAAGGAGGAGTTGGCAAAGCTCCGCATCGAGCACCCGGCTGCTGTCAAGGTACGTAATGCGGCCGTGGAATAGATGATGAAGGCTCGCGTCGAGAAATCCCGCGTCATGGACAGAATGAAGAAGATGGCGGAGGAGACGCGCAAGGAGATGGAGGTCGTGGAGGCGAGGAAGAAGGAGTTATGACTCAGCGGCGAATTAGATCATTTGGGGTGATAATCTTCCTTCTTCTTTTGCTGTTGTGTTTCATCTTTTGCTTCGGGTGTTTCACCGCACATGTCACGTTCTCTGTGAGGCATGAATAGAACAATGGTTTTTGTTTTTTGAGGGAATGAATAGAACAATGCTAACAATGAGATGACTAGCAAATTAGATCATTTTTTATCGCCATATGGCACTGGGTTGCTGTGTTTCGTGCTCCTCCGTCGCAGTACTACTCCAGTGGAAAACTTGAGTATACCGCACGGTTCTTTGCTCCTCCTCGATCAGGTCGTCGGTGCATTTATACGAGCAGCCAAATCACAAGGCCCCGTCTTCCAGCAGTAATGAGCCGTCAAATCACAAAGGCCCTCGCCTCTCGTAAAACCTACCAAGCTAGACTGCCCCGCCCTCTAGCCTTTTAAAAAATGTATACTTTTGTACAGCAGTAGTATCGATGGATTGCGCCATGGTGCAAAACTTGAAATTAAAAAAAAGGTGGTACTACATATAGAGAGCACTCGTCGCCAAATTATGCATATAGTACTATTAAAAAGGCTAGTCAAAATAATGGTGTCCAGCACAACCCACCCCTCAATTAAAACTAAGCACCCTGGAATTCTTTGACAAAACTAAGCACCCTGAAATTCTTTGATAACTAAACTGCTGGCTATATGATGTTGGCCATATATATTGTACGTATATAATGTGAAGAAATGAGTGGTAGTACTATACCAACTAAAAGATGAAATGTAAGAAATACTAGTATGTACGTACTGAAGAGTTAAAGTAACAAGAAAAGACATAACATAGTTCTGCTGGGGGCTCAGCACAACACACCCCTCAAATTAAATTAAGCACACCTGAAATTAAACTTTGCAACTATTCTGGTAGACACTGCATTAGAACCACCATGAGCAACGACACTGCCACCTTACTCAGAGTCCTCGTCCACGTCCTCGACTTCGTCCTTGTCCCTCTTCCTCTTGGCCGATACTTCTTTGCTTGAACCGCCAACTTGGGTGTTGCTCTTCATCCAACCCTTGTAGATATTGAAACAAAGGTAGCCATCCATTGCAGCGTACTGGATGTGGTCTATATCTAGTACATTCCGCTGCCATGCATGACGATGAAACGTGTATGGAGGTTTCTCCAATTTATCGTACGAAGGATGAACCATGGCTCCTGCTAGGGTCAGCATTGAAGGCTGACGAGATGACACCAGCTGATTCTTTTGGAGGTCGAAGGTGTTGCCTACAACAAGGCCTATCCGACGCATGACTTCTTTGTCGTTACCAAAGTCTACAGTAACGAATTTGACTAGGTTGCTCTCGAGGAAGTCCTTAAAATCCTGGCACTCAACGTCGGCATGGCATATGTGGTAGACCAAGCATAAGTCATGCACGCAAACCTGGATCACAGCGGGCTTCTTCCTCTCTTCGTCCTTTAGATCCTTCTCTCATCCCACAACTATGGTGTACTCAACATCTAGCCCAGCGACCCACTCATCATCTGAGTCTTCGAACATGCGTCTGAAGCGAGAAAGGCATCCTTTCACCGTCACGGAAGTACGGGTGTAAATGATGTCGAACTCATCATCGGTGATGGTTCTAACCTTGTACTCACCACCGATCAGGGAGATTTGGGACGCCATGGATTTGGGAGGAGGGTTAGGATTAGTGGAACTGCCATAATGTGAATGGACGGGACGACTATGAGCGAACCGCCGTAGTATTAAAGGACGCGCGGGGACGAGTAGGAGCGAACTGCCAGCATGCGAACGGCAGGGTAGTGGCTTTCCATTCTCCCATGATACGGGCTTCCGAGAGCCCTTGGATCGGAGATCGAACGGTTGCATGGCGTGATTCTAGACCTATGGGTGAATATCCTATCCTGGAGGGTTATTCTGCAAATTTTCAGCAACTTAGCATGCGACCGTTTGATCTCAGATCCAAGGGCTGCCAGCAGCCCGTACCATGGTCGCGCCTACCACGACCGTCGCGTCGCTCGCGCGGTCGCGCCCTTGGAGATTTAACATGGTGTGTTAGGCTATCTGATGTTGGCATGTCATACATAGTCATCACTTAGTCACTCATACTACAACAAGGTTGGCTATAAGGTTGGCTATAAGTGTATTTTTTTTACTCCTCTCTATCTCTTTCTTCGTACTCCCTCTGTCCCATAATATAATTGACACTAGTGTAGTGCCAAAAACGTTCTTATATTATGGGACACAGGGAGTACTAGTATTTATTGCATTTGCCAAGGAGTGGCCTCTTCCAATGAAATGGTGTTGCTAAATTTGCTTCATTTAATTAGCTATAGACTCAAAATTGTCTTTTCACCTAGGTACACGCGCTTAGCACCGTTTCTTCCTTGGGTCACCAAACTAGTCTCTCTCTTCTTGATTAACTTGCCACATCAGACTTTATGCCTATGTGGCAAGCTTAAGCACCCGTAGGAGCAAGTAAGGTGCCCGTCCGTTGCACGGAAGAGTGAAATGCATTGATCGGGGTGTTGTTTATTTTGACAAAGGATGTGGGGGTCATCTCATGTGTAACAGGTATCGATAGGTTTCTTCAGATATTATTTCATCTCTAGAGCTCAGAAACATCCGGGTGAAATAGATAAAAAAGTATCTTTTGCAAACAAAATCGTTCAACTGTTCAACCTGCATCCAAAACTTGTGAAGAAATAACTCTTATTGTGCTTTGCAGGAAATGGTTCATCATAAGTCTTTCACCGGTACTGTAGTAAAAATTCATACATGGAAGATTCTAGACTAAACCATAAATGGATACACTTTTATTCATGCGCGATTCTCCAATAGAGCAAGATCATGCATGGAAGTCTCCACATGCTTAGATAGTGGATTACATTGAGCAAAGACTAATGATCAACATTTAGCTTAGTAATGCATATGTCCAGGTGAACCTCCTTGGAGTCCCCATGCACATTGTTGGGGGTGAAATAATACCATGCGTCTTCCATGTCCACATCGGCGGGAAGGTCCCAGCTCGGCAGAGTCCAAGTCAGCTTGACGTAGCCAGTGTCGCCGCCCACGGACCTCCTAGGGGTAGTAATAGTGAGCACGCACCCGTACATCGGACTTGTGTCAGTGTCAGCGTTAGCGACGTCGCCCCTGACGCACACTACAGAGATGTGGCGGCGGCTTGCGCGGGCCTCGTCGGTGGCCACGATCAAGAGGAAGACGCTGCCATCCTCCTCCGAGACTAGCAGGCGGCACTAATCCTCCAGCGACTCCGGCACGGTGAACGGGTAGCACGTCTCATACTTGATGTTCTTCGCCAAGGGCCAGTAGTGATCGCCGCACGCCTGCGTCAGGTGATGCACGATGTCCGCCGGCGAGCCCCAAAACGGCACCGGGCACTCATAGCAGTAGATGAAGGGCTCCTTGGAGGCATCGACCAGGCCGTCCATGAAACGAGAGTGGCTGTAGGGGACGTTACGCCAGTTGAATATATGAGCAAGTTACTACGAGATTTACTACAAAATAAATCATGACGGCTATAACAGAGATTAAACTAATCACGCGGACTAGCACAGTAGATGAACAGATCGAGTCTAGGACACAAACTAGAAACATGAATTCTACCACGATTTTGAACAGGAAGGACAGAAACACATACGGTGCAACGGGAGCAGCACCATTGGTGTTGAGGTTGTCGCCCATGTCGTTGAGGAAGAGGTTGCCGAGGTCGGGGAAGAAGTCATAGTCGGTGAAGTCGTGGCTGCTAGCAGTCGCGAGAGTGCGCTCCCCAAATGTCAACAGCGCCCGCCGAATGGAGCACAGGAGGGAGTGGTTGTAGGGGACGTTGCGGCCGCCGAATGGAGCACAGGAGTAGCCCAGGAAGCAGTAGACGGTGCTCCTCCCTAGTCTCTATTCTTATCTCTATCTCTACTACTATTCTTTGTTTTTTATACTAATATACTAGTTGTAGTTGTCAAATCGAATAGTATCGCACCGTCCACTACACGCCCGACTGAACACGCCTCCTCGCCTCCATTAAACCCGCATGCAAACCGAGAAACCTACTCCGGCCCGCGGGAGGAAATTTGCCGGTTGCCGCGGGAGGGTTATTCTGCAAATTTTCAGCAACTTAGCATGCGACTGTTTGATCTCAGATCCAAGGGCTGCTAGCACCCCGTATCATGGTCGCACCTACCACGATCGTCGCGTCGCACGCGCGGTCGCGCCCTTGGAGATTTAACATGGTGCGGTAGGCTATCTAATGTTGGCATGTCATACATAGTCATCACTTAGTCACTCATACTACAACAAGGTTAGCTATAAGGTTAGTCATCACTTAGGAGAAAATTTTACTACTCCCTCCGTTTACTCCTTGTCCCTACTACGTACGTACTTTGGTTAGTACTCCCTCCATTTACTTATACAAGGCCACTATAAAAAAATACATTTTGCATCTATACAAGGCCACAAATAGTAATCGAGCCTTTCCAGTTTATGGCTCAATTTCAAAATCTCTCCAACCAAGGTAGACGGTGAGTGGTCGAATTAATTTCGTAGTTTGCACAGTACGCTCGTTTTTCTCAAGAAGTTATGTTTACCGAGGCATTAATTAGAACGAATGCATGAATGACCACTAAATTTCCATGAACTTGTACATGCATTGGTTAGTTTCCTCTTGACACTGTTTGCGTCGGGTGATCTAACGCACCTCGAAATCCAACATGTAATGGTACTAGTACTACTAGTATAGTAGAATTGAGACTTATCAAACGGAAAAACGAATGTTTTTTAGATGAGCCCTATAAACCCTAGTGGGTACGTACTCCGTAAAAACATATTTTTCCAAAACTAAGTCGCTCCCTTTCATGAATTATGTAGTATACTCCTCCGTCGATGCTCCCTTTCATGAATTATGTACTTCCTATCGCTGACATGTGGGACATATAGCAACCGGGTCGACGTGTCAAGCACCAAATAACAGTGCAGAACAACAGGGGGACACACCCCACTCATACCGGCCCAGTAGTAGTAATGAGCAATGAGACGTCAAATCACAATGCTGCACCTTCCCAGACAGACGAAGCAACCATTATTTCACACTTTGGTTCGACATCATCTCAAACCACATACTAGTATTGCTTCTGCCTCAAGAGGGACATGCGCATCGCCTTGGTACATCATGACACGTGGGACCGCATGACAGGCCATGCTCCCTTGCCGATCGCTCGGTAAAATCACCTCATTTTTACTATACTTCCTCCGGATCGGTTTACTACATGGCATGCACGTCGTTCTAGGTTGAGAATTTACATGGCTCAACAACTTAGCATGCGACCGTTTGATCTCAGATCCAAGGGCTGCCAGCAGCCCGTATCATGGTCGCATCTACCACGACCGTCGCGTCGCTCGCGCGGTCGCGCCCTTGGAGATTTAACACGGTGTGTTAGGCTATCTGATGTTGGCATGTCATACATAGTCATCACTTAGTCACTCATACTACAACAAGGTTGGCTGTAAGTGTATTTTTTTACTCCTCTCTATCTCTTTCTTCGTACTCCCTCTGTCCCATAATATAAGAACGTTTTTGACACTAGTGTAGTGCCAAAATTGTTCTTATATTATGGGGCACAGGGAGTACTAGTATTTATTGCATTTGCCAAGGAGTGACCTCTTCCAATGAAATGGTGTTGCTAAGTTTGCTTCATTTAATTAGCTATATACTCAAATTGTCTTTTCACCTAGGTACACGCGCTTAGCACCGTTTCTTCCTTGGGTCACCAAACTAGTCTCTCTCTTCTTGATTAACTTGCCACATCAGACTTTATGCCTATGTGGCAAGCTTAAGCACATGTAGGAGCAAGTAAGTACAATAGTGCGCTTTACATGGCATTTTTGCATATGTGGAGGAAAGAGAGGCAAGGAAAAAGTGGAGAAGTGGGCTCTCATGCCAGAGCTAGCCTCTACTACTACATGGTGGAGCATTGGGAGAGGCACCTGTATGGAGGTGGTCAGGAATCGGGAGACTCACGCCGGTCGTAGCGCCGCAGTTATAATGATAATGGCAAGTCAAATCACGGGGCCCCACCTGTCCAGCAATAACTCGCTGTCAAATCACACAGTCGTATGTTTGCAGCCGCCTACTCCCTCGTCTTCTCGCGTCTCTGTCGAACCGACTACGTGGAACTGCCCCGCCGCCTACCGCGCAGGAAAAGCCCCGCCCTCGACTTTTAAATAGTACTACCTCCTTCCGGGTTTATTGGTCCTCGTTATATTTCGTGCCAAATTTTGACCATAGATTAAACTAACAAAATGTCTACGCATGTCACCATACATTATATTTTTGAAAACTATGTTCAAGTACGAATCCAATGAGATAATTTTTCTTGACATGCATTAACATTTTGTTAGTTAAATCTTTAGTCAAAATTTGACACAAACTACAAGGGGGGCCTATAAACCAGGACGGAGGTAGTATATAGTATACTAATTTTGTATCCATGGATTGCGCCCGCGCCATGGAGCAAAGCGTCTAGAAAACGGCGGTACACATGTACGGAGTATACAGCACGCCCGTCGCGTTCGCGTCGCACCCCAGACGGTCGGTCGTTCTGGCACGCTGCTCTCCGAATGGAACGCGCGTCATATTGCATTCGCACACACATGTGGGACGGCAATTGAGAAACCACCATAGGCACACTCCCCAGCCCCGCAAGTCGGGTGACTTAATAGAAGAGGGAGACATGCGATAGTACTAGAGAAGTGTTGTACTACGTTGGTGCGTGGACTATCCCTGCAAGACACGGATGATCAGTTCATCCATGCATGTGACCAGACTCCAGTAGACACGCCTGGATTGGCTATCGTCTACATATCGTGCAAGTTGTGTTGTACATGGCTGTAGTTGTGGTGAGAAATCTAAAAAAAGGTTTCTTGTCATCTCGCAAATATAGGTGTCATGTGCTTCGGATCACTGCGAGGGTTAAACAGCAACAACTGAGTTGGGCTAGTCATTGGGGGCACATGCACGAATAGTGACTACTCGGATGCCATCTAGGTCAAGCCGGCTATGTTAATTAGGACATCTATTGACGGACCCCTTTTCTACGAGTTTATCTTTAATTTGAGCTTTGTTCCTCATCTAGTTTGTCCGTCGGGATTCATGTTGTCTCCTTTGGGCAGTGAGGTTATGATTTCTTGTCATGTGGCATTTTTTCGTGTTATATGTTATAATCCGGCGCTTCAGATCAAAATGACGACAACTGCGCCTCCAGGTCACGTGCATGAAGACTTCTCGACAGTCATTGACGAGGTCAAGCCGACTCCGGTAGACAAACGAAAACTAAGTACTACTCCACTATATAGGCAGGAGCCTCCGCGCTTGCTTGCTAGTGTTGCTCTCTTCACACTGTCTCGGCCTCTGCAGATCTAAACACGACAGTGGTGGCCACACTCTCTCTCTCTCTCTGCTCACCGCTGGTCACAGATCCAGTCAGATCCTCTCCGCCAGGGAAGGTGAGAAGGTGCAACATTCACGCGGTCGTCCTCGGCGACGGCTCTTACCCACTGCTGGGCGCGTCCCGATCAGCCTGCCTTGCCGTTCTCTCCCAAGCACCACTGGCGAGGGAGGGCCTCTGACCCCTTCTTCCTCGTTGTCGTAGTGTGGGCAGATCCGGCCTCTCGCCGCCCACCTAGCGACATCCCGGCAACCATCAGGTATAACTTCCTTTGAAACCGGCCTTGCTCTACTTCCCGAGCTCCTGACGTCGCTGCATTTGTAACTTTTACTATTTCTCAGGCCCCCTCGTAGATAGGATCGATCGGCTATTCGAAAACCACCTAATTTTTTTACGTTTAAGAGGTAAAACTAGTTCATGCACTCGAATCTAGTACTACTTGGTTCAAACAAGGAAGAAAGGGGGTGGGGGTGGGGAGGATTTGTTACCTGAATCTAGGACTTGGTCGAAAGAGGAAATAATGGGGGCGAAAAGTAGCAGAGACTGGCTATCCAACTGGTCTCTAGGTCTAATAGCGAAATAAAGGGAAACGCAGTACAAACTCAATATAAACCCGATCTATTGGTTGAAAAACGAAAGAAAGTGGGGACTGGGGGACAAGTCAACAGAGTAAGTCCAACACGAAATTTGCAAGCCTCACACAGTATAAGGTGGCTATACCGAACAAAAATGGGACCAACCCAGATATCCTGTTCTGATGTTTGTTTCCCCGAGCCACTCTTATGTAATGCCACTGGTAAAATGTAGCAGTCGCACTGTTAAAAGTAAGGACACGTTAAACCAATGTTGTTTTCAATGTAATGCCTCCAGTAATATGAATCAATGGCACTTCTTTACATGTCCTGCTAAAATTTCCCATTAAGATAAGTTGGTTCGTTTCGTTAGAAATGCAACTGTCCTGGTCCGCCTACTCTTCCGTGCCCAAAGTAATGTCGTATTTAACGGTTGTCATAGTTAATCCTAATGCCCACACTAATATCTAGCAATTCCACTGCTTTAGAAATTGCTACTGTCCTTGTAGGATTGCCATTCAGATAAGGAACATGCTTCTTTTCATTTGATGCATGTTTCATCACTTGTTAGTCACCCTCCTTTCCACCTTTTTTGTGCAAACAGAGATATACATTTCACGCTCGATCTTAGTTGAACTGCACAAATGATATCCAAATTATAGTTGAGCATTCCAGGAGCTTCACAACCAACCTTGATGTTTCTCAATTTTATAAGAAGCTCTGTGGGTTTCGTTTTTTGATGGAAATGGAACCGGGGCTGGAGCCCTTTTCTTAAAAAAATTTGAAGAAGCTGCTAGCTCACGGGACATTGCTTCATTTTAGGTGAACTGCACCAAAAGGTCCCATGAATTAAATCATCCATGTTGGTGACTGAAAGAGCCAGCTTCAGCATCCCAGTCTAAGCACCCCCGGCCTCCATCCTTGCGACGCACGGTAGACCTCGTTTGCCACCTGCTCGACCCTAGTGTCACTGATAAAATGAATTAATGATACAGTTAAAATAGAGCGAGTGTCATCTCTATCATTTCATTTCCAATGTAGATAAAGAAAGTGCTTCTCTTTGTTAAAGTATGTTTCATCAACTAGTCCCATTGTTAGTGTTTAAGCGTTTATGCATACTGTGGTGCTTAATTTTAGTTGATATGTACAAAAATAGAGATTTGAATGTCTCAAGGTGCCTTCTTGTACTACTGTTGTACACTGATGTTCATCACTGGCAGAAGGTGTATCTGGGAGACTTGGGACGATGTCCAGTATGAGGCGTCATAGGGCCCATCTCACCCTCGTAGCATGGCATACTATGATACTATCGCAATATTTTCTTCTATTTATTTTGTGTGTTTCATCAACTAGTGCCACTATAATGTAATCACGCTTTTTCATTATCTGTGCAAACAGGGTTATTCAGCTGCATTTTGGTGGAACTGCACAAATGTATGTATGGAACCGGCATATATGCAGAGTGCGAGGTGTGCCAATTAAAAATTACCGACACCAACTGAGGGAGTCCTGGACTAGGGGGTGTCCGGACAGCCGGACTATCATCGTCCGCCGGACTCCAAGACTACGAAGATACAAGACCGAAGACTCCGTCCCGTGTCCGGATGGGACTTTCCTTGGCGTGGAAGGCAAGCTTGGCAATACGGATATGTAGATCTCCTACCATTGTAACCGACTCTGTGTAACCCTAGCCCTCTCCGGTGTCTATATAAACCGGAGGGCTTTAGTCCGTAGGACACAACCTCCATTACAACAATCATACCATAGGCTAGCTTCTAGGGTTTAGCCTCCTTGATCTCGTGGTAGATCCACTCTTGTAATACACATCATCAATATTGATCAAGCAGGACGTAGGGTTTTACCTTGTCTCCTGCTACCATCCGCCCTAGATGCACAGTTCGGGACCCCCTACCCGAGATCCGCCGGTTTTGACACCAACATTGGTGCTTTCATTGATCTTCGACGGACTCGAGCCACAGCCGAGCGTGCCGCGCTGTCACGATGGGCATGATTTAGCTCTGCCGCCGGACAGTGCCCTGGTGGCCGCACACAAATTCGCTCCGGCCCTCAGTCCGGAGTCGATCGCCCAGATCGAGGACCGGTGGCTGGACACCGCCTCGGGGGCTGCAACTTCCGCGGCGATGGAGCCGAACACTGACCTTGTCCCCTATAAAGCTCGTAACTCCGAGGTGCCGGACTCCCTGCCGGACTCCGAACCTCCCGCGCCCCTGCCAATCGAATCTGATTGGGCGCCGATCATGGAGTTCACCGCCACGGACATCTTCCAACACTCGCCCTTTGGCGACATCCTAAATTCGCTAAAACATCTCTCGCTATCCGGAGAGACCTGGCCGGACTATGGCCAGGATGGTTGGGATGCGGACGACGAAGAAATTCAGAGCCCACCCACCACCCACTTTGTAGCCACTGTCGACGATCTAACCGACATGCTAGACTATGACTCCGAAGACATCGACGGTATGGACGACGATGCCGGAGACGATCAAGAACCAGCGCCTACAGGGCACTGGAAGACCACCTCGTCATATGACATATACATGGTGGACACCCCAAAAGATGGGGACGGCGAAGAAGCAGCGGAGGCAGATTCCCTAAAGAAACAGCCCAAGCGCCGACGTCAGCGGCGCCGCTCTAAATCCCGCCACAGCAAGAATGGAGATTCCGGCACAGGAGATAACAACACCCCAGAAAGTGCCGAAGACAATCCCCCCCAGCAAGATTCAGCGCAGGAGGATGCAGAAGCAAGCCCTCACGAGAGAGCGGCAGACGAAGAGGTCGAGGATGATAATTACATACCTCCCTCCGGAGACGAGGCAAGCCTCAACGACGACGAATTCATCGTGCCAGAGGATCCCGTCGAACAAGAGTGTTTTAAACGTAGGCTTATCGCCATGACAAATAGCCTAAAGAAAAAGCAGCAGCAGCTTCAAGCTGATCAAGACCTGCTGGCCGACAGATGGAGCGAGGTCCTCGCGGCCGAAGAGTATGAACTCGAACGTCCCTCCAAGAGCTACCCAAAACGTAAGTTGCTCCCCCGATTAGAGGAGGAAGCATACATACCTTCATCACCAGCGCATAATACGGCCGACCGACCACCCCATGGTCACGATAGAGAGGCATCCAGGCCCTCCACCAAGACCGTACCCCGACATCGCTCCAAAAGTACGAAGCCAAGTGGGAATGCGCCGGATTTGCGAGATATATTGGAGGAGAAAGCAAGGCAATCCAGATCCATATACGGATCACGTGGGCGCCCCACGACCCACGATGAATACCGTCGCGCCGGAGACAACAACACCGGCCGGGCCGAACACAGCAGACAACGCTCACTCGAGCTACGTCGTGATATTGCTCAATATAGAGGCGCCGCACACCCGCTATGCTTCACTGATGAAGTAATGGATCATCAAATCCCTGAAGGGTTTAAACCCGTAAACATTGAATCCTACGATGGCACAACAGACCCCGCGGTTTGGATTGAAGATTATCTCCTTCACATCCATATGGCCCGCGGCGACGATCTCCACGCCATCAAATATCTCCCACTCAAGCTTAAAGGACCAGCTCGGCATTGGCTTAACAGCTTGCCCGCAGAGTCAATTGGGTGTTGGGAAGACCTAGAAGCCGCATTCCTCGACAACTTCTAGGGCACATATGTGCGACCACCAGACGCCGATGACCTAAGCCACATAATTCAGCAGCCAGACGAATCGGTCAGACAGTTCTGGACACGGTTCTTAACAAAGAAAAATCAAATCGTCGATTGTCCGGATGGAGAGGCCCTCGCAGCCTTCAAACATAACATCCGCGATGAGTGGCTAGCCCGGCACCTAGGACAGGAAAAGCCAAAATCCGTGGCAGCCCTCACATCATTAATGACCCGCTTCTGTGCGGGAGATGATAGCTGGCTAGCTCGCAGCAACAACCTCAGTAAAAATTCTGGCAGTCCGGATACTAAGGACCACAATGGCAGGTCGCGTCGAAGCAAAAATAAACGCCACATTAACAGCGACGACAAGGAGGATACGGCAGTCAACGCCGGATTCCGAGGCTCTAAACCCGGTCAGCGGAAGAAGCCATTCAAAAGAACCACTCCGGGTCCGTCCAATTTGGACCGAATACTCGACCGCTTATGCCAGATACATGGCACCCCCGAAAAGCTAGCTAATCACACCAACAGAGACTGTTGGGTATTCAAGCAGGCAGGCAAGTTAATTGCAGAAAACAATGACAAGGGGTTGCATAGCGATGATGAGGAAGAGACCCGGCCGCCGAACAGTAGAGGACAGAAGGGTTTCCCCCCACAAGTGCGGACGGTAAACATGATATACGCAACCCATATACCCAAGAGGGAGCGGAAGCGTGCACTAAGGGACGTATATGCGATGGAGCCGGTTGCCCCTAAGTTCAATCATGGTCCTCTTGCCCGATCACTTTCGATCGAAGAGACCATCCGACCAGTATCCGCCATGGCGGATTCGCCGCATTGGTTTTAGACCCAATCGTCGATGGATTTCACCTCACGAGAGTCCTGATAGACGGCGGCAGTAGCCTGAACCTGCTTTATCAGGATACGGTGCGCAAGATGGGCATAGACCCCTCGAGGATTAAACCTACAAAGACGACCTTCAAAGGCGTCATACCAGGTGTTGAGGCCAATTGTACAAGCTCAGTCACACAGGAAGTGGTCTTCGGATCCCCGGACAATTTTCGGAGCGAGGAGTTAATCTTTGACATAGTCCCGTTCCACAGCGGCTATCACGCTCTGCTCGGATGAACCGCGTTTGCAAAGTTCAACACGGTGCCGCATTACGCATACCTCAAGCTCAAGATGCCAGGCCCTCGTGGAGTCATCACGGTCAACGGAAATACGGAACGCTCCCTCGAACTGAGGAACATACAGCGGCTCTCGCGGCAGAAGTACAGAGCAACCTTCTAAGGCAATTTTTGAGTCCGGCCGTTAAACGGCCGGACACGGCCAAATGCGCCCGAAGCAACATCAACCAAGACCACCTGGCACGTTCCGAGCACGCGTAGCAATGCGGCCCCAACCCCAGCCCTCGCATGATTGCAAGACCAACCCTCCGCGTACATCATTACGCTCTGGAGATACCATGGGCCTAGGGGGAGGGGCACGACCACAACAGATCCAGAGTGCGGCTTGACCACACCAGGGGCTCACAAGTGTGTCGCTTTTTTTTCTATTTTCCTTCTTTGTATACACATGACTCCGTTCACCAGAGGCTCTGTCCGGCGGCAAACTCGCCGAACTCACGATAAACAGCCAGGGAGGGAAGAAGGCTGCGACGAACACTCAGGTGGTCTCCATTACAAGCATTGAATTCGATTATATACACCAGTCCGCGGCCCACCCCTGGAGGGGGACATGTTTATTTAGTCCAATCCCTTGCTTACCGCACTATTTGTATCCTTCCGCACTCACAGCAGAATTCCTCGAATAAATAATGCAGCAATTTTTGCCTGTTATCGCATTACTTTACACATATGTTCATTAATGACATCTTGCACCCGTATATTTTGGTACGGCCAAATACACCAGGGGGTTATGTTCCCCGCATTATGGTGTGATAAGTCCGAACACTTTCACAAGTGCGGCACCCCGAACTTATAGCATTATATGAATCGGCTCCGAATCATGTCTTGGGTCAATAGTTGGGTTTGCCCGGCTCCCACGTTTTGGTGCCTTACGTTCCGTTCTGTCGGCTAAGGTGGCACTGGGAGAACCACTGCGATTGCGCCCCGGTTGAGCTGGGCGAGCGCCTCAGTGGAGAAAGCTAAAACTGACTGGCATGATAAGGCGAGAGACTGGTCGCTGTTCGAGAGGTCTTTTCGGGTCCCTAAAGACTCATGCCGCTTCGAGCGAAGTACCGGATAATGTTCGACGAAGGCGTGGATAGCGCCCCGAATTCGGTCTTCCGAATACTAGGGGCTTCGCCGAAATTTAAAATTATAGAATTCTATGGCTAAGTGAGAGTGTTCAAGCAATATAAGTCCGGTTGCCTTGTTCGTTGTGTTGAGCGCCTCCCTAGATGGACCCAAAAATGGGAACAAGAGTGCTCAAGTTTATCCCGAACACCCCAGCACTCGCGGCTTGGGGGCTGAAGCCAACGACTTGCCATCTCTCAGATCTTATAAACGGCCGCACAGAAGGAAATATTTTAAATTAAACAAGCGTTGCTTAGCGCATATGAACAAAGTTTTCAGCGCACGGGATAATACATAGCGAGTTTACTCAATAATTACATCTCTGGGGCACTCATCCGCAATATTGCGGGCACCCTTCAGGACAGTCTTATAGTACATTTCGGGCGTACGATACTCCTTGCCCGCTGGCGGCGGGTCAGTAAGAAGCCTCTCCGCATCCAGCCTGCCCCAGTGCACCTTTGCGCGGGCAAGGGCCCGATGAGCACCTTCAATACAGGCGGAGCGCTTGATGACCTCCACCCAGGGGCGCGCATCCACCAGCCGCCGC
The DNA here is from genome assembly GCF_002162155.2 of Triticum dicoccoides. NCBI lineage: Eukaryota > Viridiplantae > Streptophyta > Magnoliopsida > Poales > Poaceae > Triticum > Triticum dicoccoides. Next base: position 199,601,122 of record NC_041389.1, on the reverse strand, counting down.
ATGAGGCCGAAGTAGCTCCCAGGAATGGCCTCTCCAGGCCACAGCCGGACTATGAGGCCCTTCATGGCCTCCTCAGCTACCTTGTGGAGTTCGACTAGCTGCTTCAGCTGGTCGCTAGGGGGCACCGGATGGCCGGCCTCAGCGCACTGAGACCAGAAGACCTTCTCCGTTGAGCTCCCCTCCTCGCCAGGGTAGAATGCGGCGGCATCGGACACACTGCGCGGCAGATCTGCAAACGCCCTTGGAGAGCTCCGAATTCGGGTAAGTGTCAGGTAGTTTACATTAACATGCTTGCTTTGCATGAAACATGCCTTACCCGCCGCTATCTTCTTCACATCTTCAACCTCCTGAAGGGCCTTACGGGCCTCGGCCTTAGCGGACTTGGCACTTTCGAGAGCCGAGGCGAGCTCGGACTCCCGGGTCTTTGAGTCGCGCTCCAAACTCTCATGCTTCTCCATGAGAGCCTGGAGCTCTTGCCGCACCTCCGCCACCCACGCCTCCTGCTTCTCTCGCTCTGCCCGTTCCGCGGCCGCATTGCGTTTGGCCGCGGACACAACCTCCTTCAGGGTTGCCACCTCGTTCGTGGCCCCTGCAGTACCCATGTTATCCTTGTTATTCTTTCATTGCAACCTAAATCCTTTTCTGTAAGGTAACTATTCAAAGTGGTGTTACTCACCTTCTTTGTCCTCGAGCTGCTTCTTGGCACGGCCAAGCTCTTGCTCGGACCGCTCGAGATCCTGCTTCAATGCATCGACCTCCACAGTCAGTGCGGCAGAGGTCAGTAGTGCAGCCTGCAAACCCATATTGACACATTTTTTTAGCAACCCTGCGTATATCTTCTTTAGATCCTCAGTCCGGCTTTTCTTTCCGAACACCGAACCGAGCATCAGGGGCTACTGTCTATGCGGTATTACATTGCATAATTTTAACTTCTTACCTCAAAGCCTGTTAGAAGGCTGCTGCAGGCTTCGGTCAGCCCGCTCTTGGCGAACCGAACCTTCTGAATCACCGCACTCATGATAGTGTGGTGTTCTTCCTCGATGGAAGCGCCTTTGAGCGCCTCCAACAAGTCGTATGGCGCCTCCGGTTGGACGGGGGTCGCCGGTGTCACGGTCTTGCCCTTCTTGCGAAGGGGCCGCCTGCCGGACTCTGGAACCACTGCAGGTTCCGGTGTAGAGTCCAGTGCAAAGTCCGGGAGGCTGCCTTGCGGCGCCTCGGGAGCCTCCTCCTGATGGGTCCCTTCCCGGGATCCCACCTCGGCGTCCTCAGCGGCGCGAGGGGTGGAGGCAGTCGGAATGGATTCCATGTCCGACGCAGCCAACGACCCGCTCGATGAAGCAGGGAGATCATCGTCGGCCGGACTGTAGGCAGTATGCGGCATTAGAAGGACACTATGTGACACTAAGGAAATGGCAGGCCATTCAGGGATCTGGATACTTACGATCTCGCCTGAGGCCTGGCCCTTGAGGGCCACTCTTCATCGCCAACGTTGGTGTTGACGGAGCTGTCCGGGGGAATAGTTCTTCCCCTCTTGGACCCTTCGGCCTCCCCTGTTGGGGAGGCCTTCCTCTTTCTCTCTCCCTCCTCTGGGAGAGAGTCTTCTTCCTCCTCCTCATCTTCGGGGGAGGAATCCGCCTCGGAGTCGTCGGACACCTGAAAACGGGAACTCTTTCGAGTACCCGTGGCCACCTTCTTGGCCTTCTTCTCCGGCACCACGTGCGGTGCCGGAACCAGCAGCCCCGCTAGACGGGCGTCCACTGGGTCTTCTGGCATGGGAGCTGGGCAGATGAGCTGCTCGGCCTTCTTCATCCATTCCTGTCAAAGGAAAAGGGAGATTAAAACCCGCTTAGGGTTGAACTATTAACAACAAGTGTCCCGTAAAGGGGTAGAATCACTTACCTCGTCAGCTGGACGCTGCGAGTGAAATCCGCGATCTTCCGTCGCGGATGCGGGGGCTTCGGCGCCCTTAAACAGCACCCTCCAGGCGCCTTCGTACATCGTGTCGAAGAGCCCGCTCAACGCCTGGTGTTGTTCCGGATCGAACTCCCACAGATTGAATGCCCGCTCTTGGCATGGGAGAATCCGGCGGACGAGCATGACCTGGACCACGTTAACCAGCCTGAGATTCTTGTTCACCAGCTTCTGGATACATGCTTGGAGTCCCGTCAGCTCCTTCAAATTACCCCATAGCAAGCCCTTCTCTTTCCAGGAGGTGAGCTGCGTAGGGATACCAGATCTAAACTCGGGGGCCGCCGCCCACGTAGGGTCGCGCGGCTCGGTGATATAGAACCACCCCGACTGCCACCCCTTAACGGATTCCACGAAGGCCCCTTCGAACCAAAGGACGTTGGGCATCTTGCCCAACATGGCGCCTCCGCACTCCGCTTGAGTGCCCTTCACTACCTTCGGCTTGACATTGAAGGTCTTGAGCCACAAGCCAAAGTGGGGCTGGATGCAGAGGAAGGCCTCGCACACGACGATAAACGCCGAGATGTTGAGGATGAAGTTCGGCGCCAGATCATGGAAATCCAGGCCGTAGTAGAACATGAGCCCCCGGACAAAGGGGTGAAGTGGAAAGCCCAGTCCGCGGAGGAAGTGGGGGAGGAAAACGACCCTCTCATTGGGGCCTGGGGGTGGGGATGAGCTGCCCCTCGTCGGGCAGCCGATGCGCGACGTCGCCGGAAAGGTATCCGGCGCTGCGCAGCTTTGTGATGTGCTCCTCCTTAACGGTGGAGGCCAACCATTTACCTCCCGCTCCGGACATGGTCGGAGAAGGTCGAGGTGAGATGCGCGAACTTGGGCGCTGGAGCTCGAGTGCGCGGAGATGGATAAGCAAAGGAGGAAGAAGGCGTAGGTGAAAAGGTGAATCCTTATCCCTTATATATAGGCGGACGAAGACTATGCGTCCCCACTAGCCTGGTAAAACTCGCTTATCTCCCAAGCGCCACCATCAATGGCGCGGTTGGGTTACCCACATCCGTATTGATGAGAATCCCAGAATAAGGGGAACACGATCTCTGCTTCGACAAGACGTGCCAAGGAAACCGCTTCGCTAAACGCGCTGAGGTGGTATAATAAAAAATGATTCAAGTAAAGGCTTGGTAGTGGTGTGATGTCATGCCGCAAAATACGTCAGCAGATTGAACTTGTGTATATATTATTCTCTCTATGGTGGAACGTGGAATTTATTTTGCAGAGCCGGACACTATCCAGGTGTTCACAATCTTCTCTGGATTATTCAAAGGAGGAACCCGCCTTGCAATGCCGAACATTATGCGCGCCGGACTCATCGTCATTGAAGCCAGGTTCAGGGGCTACTGAGGGAGTCCTGGACTAGGGGGTGTCCGGACAGTCGGACTATCATCGTCCGCTGAACTCCAAGACTACGAAGATACAAGACCGAAGATTCCGTCCCGTGTCCGGATGGGACTTTCCTTGGCGTGGAAGGCAAGCTTGGCAATACGGATATGTAGATCTCCTACCATTGTAACCGACTCTGTGTAACCCTAGCCCTCTCCGGTGTCTATATAAACCGGAGGGCTTTAGTCCGTAGGACACAACCTCCATTACAACAATCATACCATAGGCTAGCTTCTAGGGTTTAGCCTCCTTGATCTCGTGGTAGATCCACTCTTGTAATACACATCATCAATATTAATCAAGCAGGACGTAGGGTTTTACCTCCATCAAGAGGGCCCGAACCTGGGTAAAACATCGTGTCCCTTGTCTCCTATTACCATCCGCCTAGATGCACAGTTCGGGACCCCCTACCCGAGATCCGCCGGTTTTGCCACCGACACCAACCATGCTGCATGCACGCATTGGCATCCACCACCACCAGTGGGATGTGTGGCGCTCTCTGTGGACGGATCTTTCTCGGCAGTAAATCCTCTAACCAAATACTAGTAGCTTATATTGGCAGTTTTCTAGGGAATACTCTTTTCTGAAAGAAGCACCAATCTATTTTTCTTTATTTGTACACTATGTCACAACTTTGACCCAAAGGTCCAGAGCTATTTTAGGGTGATTGGTGTAGTACTCGAAGACTGATTGTAAGCATGATTTTCATGAGCTGTCACACTGATTGTAAGCATGAGCAGGTGGAAGATTAGGTTAGTGCGAAGCTTACCTTAAACCCTACCGCCGCCATTGAAACGAGGCGAGCGTCGAGGGAACCGTGGAGAACGGCGGGGAAGCGACGTCGCGCCATCTGGCCTCCTCTTGCGGTGGGAGAACGAATACTCCTGTGGCTTCGGCTGGCTCTGCACCCTCACGAACGGCACACCATACTCGATCAATTCGTTATCCTCTGGGTGCTCGACCTTTGACTTGTACGCCCACCACCTCCGCCTGACTGTCGCCTCGGGCGAATCTGTCTGCTCCATCGCCCATAGGAGATACTCGATGAACTCGGAGGACTACAGCGTGACTGCCGCCGAGGAGTACATGTACATCACCGCCCTCATCGCCGCCGTCTCGCTCTTTCGCATACATTGCCACATGGCCCGCACCATCCTCGAAATCTCCCACTCATTGTCAAACCAACTAAGGATCTCCTTCAACCTGGGTAACTTTGCCTGGTCGCCACCGGCGATCTGCCTAATTCACTGCTGCATCCTCTCCATAGATATCCTTCTGAGTGGTCCGGTGCTAGCTTTGGAAGATGGGAGGAGAGACGGTGGTCTTGCAATAGAGAAGAGGGAGAGGAGAGGAGCTGGTTTCGGAATGGAGATGATGGAGAGGAGAGGAGGTGGTTTTGCAATGGAGAGAAGATCAGAAGAGGGAGAGGCGAGACGGTGGTTTTGGAATGGAGATGATGGAGAGGAGAGGAGGTGGTTTTGGAATGGAGATGATGGAGAGGAGAGGAGGTGGTTTTGCAATGGAGAAGATCAGAAGAGGGAGAGGCGAGACAGTGGTTTTGGAATGGAGATGATGGAGAGGAGAGGAGGTGGTTTTGCAATGGAGAAGAGGGAGAGGAGCATGCGGCAGCGATTTAGGATTGGGCGAGAGGGCCGGCGCGCTGTGACTGGATCAAAATCAAAATCAATTTACCCTTCAATTAAGAAAGCGACCCCACATTAACTAGTCTCCCTTTTATTCTGGGTCATAATTGACCATGATTTTCGCACATAAAATATATGTTATACGTTGCAAAAATAATATAATCTGAAAGTACATTCAGATACGAACCAAACGATACAATTTTTTGGTGACATGCATTCACATTTTGCTTGTCACATACAGTACGTGGTCAAACTTTGACCCAAAATATGCAAAACAACAAAAAAATACTTCCAAGACCAGCGCCGCTCTTCCGCTCTTCTCCTCTTAAACCACCGCCGCTCCTCTCCTGTTCCAATCTAAATCCAGTGCCGCTCCTCTCCTATTCCATTTCAAAACCACCGCCCCTCCTCTCCTATTCCAGTCCAAAACCAGCGTCGCTCCTCTCCCGTTCTAATCCAAAACCAGCGCTGCTCCTCTACTCTTCCATTCAAAAACCACCACCGGCGAGTGAAGGTGCTGTGGAGAAGTAGATTGATGGAGGAGTACAACCGATACGTGATGATCGCAGACGGCGACCCTGTGAAGCTAGCTAGGATGTTGGAGATACAGTCTTGGTTTGATAACAAGGACCAACTAGCGGCGACGGCGACATCCATGGCCAAATATCTGCAACAGAGCAAAAAGGCGGCGATACTCCCGGAGGGAGTCGCGCCGGAGTACATAGAGCTGCTCCTCTAGGCCATGGAGCAAACAGATTCACCGAATCCGATCGTGAGGGAGCGGTGGTGGGAGTATCGACCCCAGATGGAGCATCCACCAGAGATTGAAGGATCGAGCATCTACAGGGTGCCGTTTGTGAGGGTGTCCTGCCAGAGCGAGCCGATGGAGTGTTCGTCGACCGAACCCAACTGCAAGAGGAGAAAAGCAGTTGGCCTGACGATGCTTCCCCGCCGTCGTCTCCCGCGCCATTCACATCGTCTCACGGGGCGGTTGTCTGCCGCCGAGGAATAGGAGGGGGTTGCCCCCTCCAGCCCAATAGTCGGGCAGGTTGTGAATTGTCAGGAGGAGCTTAGGGTTGTCAGTATTTGCAGGTTGTGAATTGTGTTTTGTGTTGTGTATTTTGAGAGTACTTTCAGATATGAATGTCTTTTGAATTTCAGATTTGCAGTATTGAGCATATGAAGAATTTTATGAATTCTAGAGATCTATTTTTAGCACTTAAAAAATGTAGTTTCATAGGAGTATGAAAGTGCAGACGAGAAGAAACTGCAAGTTTCAGTTTCAGATAAGAAACTACAAGTTCAGTTTCAGATAAGAAACTGCAACTTTCAGAGGCAGAGCATTTATATCAACACGGCCTTTTCAAACAGGGTTAACATCATGTTGGAAGTTTTATTCATGGTCTAAAATGGACTAGCAGCCAGTTAACATCATGCTGATCAACATTCATGCATAGCACATCTTCATATGATGCACAGTCAAAATGCCCACACAATGTCGAGTGTGCGAAACACAGAGAAAACGAGGGACGAAGTTTTAAGTGTTGGACGTGGTTTTGGGCTGCCCCGTCTAGGCTTTCATTTTTAACATGTGCAGCCCACGACCTCGGATGGGAGGGCCTGTTTGTATTTTCTTAGGGCCGTCATGTATCGACCGGCCTATGGACCTCCCATCCTAGGTTTTATTTTTGGCAGCCCAATTTATGTATTTTTTTGAAGAAAACGCAGAGGTCTGTTCTATTTTTCTATATAAGAATAGGAACGCCAGGTACAACTTATGTTTCCCTTCTAACTATATTATATATATTTAAATTATTTTATATGTTATTATATATTATTTTTATGGGCCATTTGCATTTCTGTCCCTAACTCGAACCACCTAATCAGATATACCCCTAATTCGAAAGCCTGCTCAAAAATGCCCCTCCGCCGTTATGTGCCCTTACAGAAATGCCCCTTCGTGCCGTTTCCGTCAGGTCAAAGGGCTTTGACCGTTTTCCTCACGTTTGCTGGACATTTTTGCCCCTCTGTGCACATCCCACTTACAGGTGGGACCTACCTAGGAAAAGGAAAAAAAACCTCTCTGTCTAACTTACACGTGGAGCCCACCAATAAAAAAAGGTCTCCCTCTCTCATAACATCCCCCTCTCTCTCTCCCTAACATGTGGGCCATTTGGACCCAATGTCAGGGTCAACTCCTGTTCTCACGTGGTCACGACGAGGCTTGGCGGCTCGGCTGGTGGCCGTCGCCGGTGAGGGACAGGCGCCTGCGTGTGAGGGCCGCGGTGGGAGGCTCGGGGTGGTCTAACGGAGGGGGTGGAGCCGCCTCCCGTAGCTATCGTTGGAGCTATCACGGGAGCAATCACCTGAGAGCGCCTGAGAGCTTCGGTCGACGACGCCGTTAGACACCGCGGCCGGAGTCCAAATCCAGCCATACGAGCATGTCCATGAGCTTCGTCGGGTGCCTCTCCTCCGCCCTGCGCAGTGAATCGGGCCTGGGGCCGCCGTAGACGACGCCCGGGACGTCGAACTCCGCCAAGGCCGTCGCTCTTCCCGTCCTAAATTCGGCCGCCATGAGCCATTCTTCACCAACCCGGCCTCTCTCAAGTCATCTAGGAAAGCTCGCACCCCTACTCTCATCATCCCCTGCCTGATTCCGTGCCCGGAGCCCCCTGCTCGAAGCCGGCCGCCATGACTGACCTTGGCTGTGTGTTGGCCATGCGTGCGCGCATCTACACCCTGCTGCGCCGGTGAGCTTGCGCCTCGCGTAGCTTGCATGGCTGGCGCCCTCCCACCGCGGTGAACCGCCCCCGTACGGCGAACAACCGGCGAGCGCATCCGCTGACGGCCGGGAAAGAGAAGGGATGAGGGAGAGTGTTTTTTTTCCTTGGTAGGTCCCATGTGTCACTGAGTGACCCATGGTAGATCTGAGCTGACCTAGTTTTCCTTTTATTTATTTTGAATGGGTCCCGCATGTAAGTGTCACATGGAGTCAGGGGCAAAATGTCCGACTAACATCCAGGAAACGGTCAAAGCCCTTTGACCTAACGGAAACGACACGGAAGGGCATTTCCGTAAGGGCACATAACGGTGGAGGGGCAAATCTGATTAGTGGGTTCGAGTTAGGGACACAGATGTAAAAGACCCTATTTTTATTGTCATCATATATTTAACAGATACTTACATATGTAAGAAAACAATATCCCATATCTTATTAACTTATCAAAATAATTTCTTAACAAATAAATCCTGGATTGTTTTGGCACGAAAATCCTAGTGATTGTGTACAAAAGCTTGGTAAGATTTAAGGACGAATGTAATAATATAACTTATTATTTAAATATATTTATAACAAAATGCTCAGCCCTTTTTTATTTTTTGATAACATTACTGGCCCAACCCAACATTATAATTAGAATCAGCCCAGCAAAATCATGTATTTCGAGAAAGTGCAAATGACCTGTAATTTTTTAGGAAATAAAATAAATGGGCCGCATGGACGCTACATTAATTGTTCACCCAGCCCAGCTAATGGCTGTAATTCAAAAAAAAGATCAAATTGACTGTAAATTCTACCGCGCAAAAAAAAGACTGTAAATTCTGAAAAAATGGGTTGAATACGTGCCACATTTTTGGAGGCTGAAATGTGGGCCAATAGGTTGAAGCCAACGCAAGTCGTTGTCAATTTAGTCAACAAATGATTCTGACATGTTAGCTGTTGGATTTAAATCCAACGACCGGCATCCATCTTCAATCTCTCGTCTTCTTCCTCCAGCGCCGCCGGGACCACCTCCCGCCTCCTGCTGCTAGCAGCTCTGCTTAGCACGCTTCACTATGAAGCGCTACTCCATCGTTGGCCAGGCCATCCCTCCACCCCTCCACACCTCCTGTTCTTCTCCACCGACTGCCGAACCGCACCGCACTAGAACCAGTTAACCCTCGTACACGTCTCCGTCTGCGACTCTACTCCCGCGTCTTCCCATCTCCGGCTCGTTGCTGTCCGGGGCCTCGCCGTCGTCCACCACCTTGGATGCGCTCGGCGCGGTGTGGTCAACGTGGTCAACGAACGACACCATCAGAAGTAGACTATGCGTGGAGAGGCTGACAGCTGGGTCCACGGCCGCACACAAGGAAATGCCTCCTTATTACGGGCAAAATAATGATTCCTCCACCTGACATCTGGGACCCACCGGAAGGGCCTCTGTATTTCGCAAAAAAAAAGTGCCCCCCACTGACTTGTCGGACCCACCAGCTATCTTTGCACGCAAGGAAGTGCCTCCTTATTACGCACAAAAAAATGAATACTCCCCCTGCCAGCTGGAACCCAGCATACTCGGAGGCTGACTTGTGGGCCTACCAAGTTGACGGGGACGGAGGGCTTTGTCAACTTAGTCAATATGAGCGATTCTAGCCCCTATTACCGTACGATGTTCATCCAATGGTTGTAGTACTTTTTCAACCTCTGGTCTTCTTGCTCCAGCCGCCCAAACCAGCGCCGGTCGTGCTGCGTGCTCCTGCCTCCCGTGGCCGGCTGTGATGCCGTGGAGGCCTCACCGCCCCCTACTACTCCCACCGCTGGCCAGGCCATCCCTCTACTCACCCACACCCCCTGTTATTCTGCGGCGACAGCAGCCTCACACCGCAGCCGAACCAGTGAACCCTCGTACTCCTCTTCGCGTGGGCATCCACTACTGTGTCTTCCCCAGCTCTGAGTCGTCCCCTTCCTAGGCCTCGCCGTGGTGCTCTCAGCACGGCGTGGTCAACATGGTCAAGGAACGACTTCCATCGGACGTGGACTGTACGTGGAGAGGCTGATAGCTGGGTCCACGGCTGCAGCAAGGAAGTGCCTCCTTATTACGCGGAAAATAATGATTCCTCCACCTGACAGCGGGGACCCACAGAACGAGCCACCGTATTTCGCGAAAAAAAGTTTCCCCCTGACAGCTGGGACCCACCAGCTACATCTTCGCATGCAAGGAAGTGCGTCCGGCCAAAAAAACGATTCTCCCCCCTGATTGCTGGGACCCACCAGCTACATCTTCGCACGCAAGGAAGTGCGTCCGGGCAAAGAAAAACGATTCGCCCCCCTAACTGCTGGGACCCACCAGCTACATCTTCGCACGCAAAGGAAGTGCGTCCGGGCAAAAAAAAAAACGATTCGCCCATCTGACTGTTGGAACCCACCAGCTACATTTTCGCACACAAGAAACTGCCTGACAGTCGGGACCCACCTGGTCGAAGTGTATGTAGCGTTGTCATTCTGGTCGCGAACGTGTACGTACATATATACTGGTCGATGTAGAGGCGCGCACGTGTCGTAGTAGAGGCGCGTACGTGTCGTAGTAGAGGCGCGCACGTAGCATGTACACGTACGTACAGCGGTCAGGGTGCAAGAAAGAAAATACGGCCACGTACGTACATACGAGCGGGGTCTCGAACGCCTACTCACGCATACGTACATGGCTGGGTCGGAACGGAGAAACAGAGTTGTCGTCGTGTTCATGGGGAGGCAACGGAATGCGTCGTGTTCATGGGGAGGCAATGGAATGCGTCGTGTTCATGGGGAGGCAACGGAATGCATCGTGTTCATCGGGAGGCAATGGAACGCGTGGGAGCCAACCGGCTTGGATGGAACAGGCGATGGAAACGAGGCCTGGCGTACCGCAGAACGGAGGAAACGGCCTTGTGTTCGACCGGCCACGTTCGGAACGGGGTCCTGTTGATCGGGAGGGGTGTGGCGTACCGCAAAACGGAGGAAATGGCCCTCCTACAGTCGAAACGGGGTCCTGTTGATCGGGAGGGGTGTGGCATACCGCAAAACGGACGAAACGGACTTGTGTTGGAGCGCTACGGTCGAAACAGCGGTCCTGTTCATCAAGAGGGGTGTGGCGTACCGCAAAACAGGACTCCACGGGATACTGTTCATCTCCACCGTCGACCTCCTCCAGCCTCCACGGGCTACCGTCGACCTCCTTCAGCCTCCACGGGCTCCTGTTCATCCAGCCTCCACCGCGCGCTACTCCATCGGCTACTGTTCAACCACCCCTCCACCGTCTACTGTTCATCCAGCCCTCCACACCACGGGGTCCTGTTCAACCACCCCTCCATGCCCACCCCTCCACCGTCTACTGTTCATCCAGCCCTCCACACCACGGGGTCCTGT